>NW_024098636.1:0-6540 GCF_016545835.1 Crotalus tigris
AACGGCTGATTCATTTAGTGACCGTTCACCATGACGACCGTGACAACAAAAAAGTAATTTTTCTGACCAATCCTCACATTTCCTTCAGAAAGCTGAAGGAAGGTCAAAAAAGCAGTCATATCTCATCTCTTAGGGATCGCTTCGCTTAATGACCAAATTGCTAAACGAGGACTACCTGAATTCTTCTTTACATTACATGTCTGAGCTGCCCAGAGTTGTGTGAAATCTAATCAGTGAGAACAGAGTTGGAAGGGACCTCAGAGGTCTTCTAGTCCAACCCCCTGCTCAGGCAGGAGACCCTATTCCATTTCAGATAAGTGGTTGTCTAATCTCTTCTTTAAAACCTCCAGTGATGGAGCACCCACTACTTCTGGTGGCCAGCTGTTCCACTGGTTAATTGTCCTCACTGTTAGGAAGTTTCTCCTTAACTCCAGGTTGCTTCTCTCCTTGATTAGTTTCCATCCGTTGTTTCTTGTCTTGCCTTTTGGTGCTTTGGAAAATAAGTGGACCCCCCCTCTTCTTTGTGGCAGCCCCCCCCCAATACTAGAATTCTGCTATCATGTCCCCCCAAGTCCTCCTTTTCTCCAGACTGGCCAAACCCAAATCCTGCAACCGTCCTTCCTGTGTTTTAGTCTCCAGGCCTTTAAATCATCTTAGTTCAGTGTTTCTCAACCTTGACAATTTTAAGGCATGTGGACTTTAACTCCCAGAATTCCACAGGCAGCATTGCCGGCTGTGAAATTCTGGGAGTTGAAGTCCACATGCCTTAAAATTGTCAAGGTTGAGAAACACTGTCTTAGTTGCTCTTCTCTGCACTTTTTACAAAGTCCCAACATCTTTTTTTGTAATGTGGGAACTAAAACTGGATGCAGGATTCCAGGTGTGGCCTCACTAAAGGCTTTATAAAGTTGACGTCAACATCCGTAAGCTCGTTCTTCTCTGGGGCTCACCTGCGCTCCATGATCTTCTTGAATTCAATGCGCATGAGTTGGCCCCTTGCCCGGGCTTGGATGCGAGTGATGATCCGCGACAGCCGTTCGTCTCGCAACTCTTCCAGTTGGCCAAGCAGCCCCGCCTTGAAAAATACCTGTGGGATGGGAAGACCCGTTGGGGTTTCGTTCGCTTTATTCACCAAGAAAAAAAAAAAAAAAAAGGAAAAGGAAAGAATAAAGGTATCCCTTAACTTAACGGCCACCGTCGATCCCAGAATTGTTGTTGCTAAGTGAAACGTTTAGTTCGGGGAGTCTTGTCCCGTTTGACGTCTTTCCTTGGCACATTTGTTAATTGAATCGCTGCGGTTGCCCCAAAGGTGGTTTTTTTTTTCAAGAAGCAAATGTTTTTCTTCAAAGACGTTTCGCTTCTTATCTGAGAAGCTTCCTCAGCTTCGCAGTTGTTAAGATTGTTAAGTGAATCTGGCTTCTGACAAAGTCACAAAAGGGGATCACGTGACCCCCCACGGGATGCTGCAACCATCATAAATACGAACCAGTTGTCAACAGTGGTGGGATTCAGATACCTGAACATCTGGTTCTCTGCATGGATGCAGGCCTGGACCTCCGAGGCCTAGAATGGACTTCCAGAAGTGACATCCATGCACTTCCTCTGGGTCGTTCTAAGCGTGGGAGGCCTCCTCCAGGCTCCGAGGCCTAGAACAGACTTCTAGAAGTGATATCCACGCACTTCTAGCGGGCTGTTCTAGTCTGGGAGGCCTCCTCCAGGCCTCCGAAACCTAGAACGGACTTCCGGAAGTGACATCCACGTACTTCCTGTGGGCTGTTCTAGACGTGGGAGGCCTCCTCCAGGCTCCGAGGCCTAGAACGGACTTCCAGAAGTAATAGTAATAATAATAATAATAATAATCATCATCATCATATAATAATAATATTAATAATAATCATATTATCATAGAAAATGATAAAATTAAACTGCTCTGGGACTTCAGAATTCAAACATACAAGCACCTGCAACATAACACCCCGGACTTAACAATTGTCGATAAGAAAGACAAAAAAGTCTGGATCGTGGACGTGGCAGTGCCTGGAGACAGCAGAATAGAAGAGAAAGAACTGGAGAAGATAACAAAATACAAAGACCTACAAATAGAAATAGAAAGACTGTGGCAAAAGCAAGCAAGGGTAGTACCAATAGTGATAGGCTCCTTGGGTGCAATCCGAAAACAACTGGAGCACCACTTGAACACCATCATCGGCATTGACAAATTCACTATTAGTCAATTGCAAAAGGCGGCCTTACTAGGACGTGCTAAATCATGCTTCCTCCCTGCGATGATACCTGGTATACGCATCAAACATCCACATCTGCCTATAATCGCCATCCTGGGTAAGGACTCGATAGTAGTTTACAAAATGCCAAATCCAGTCTGAACATCTGGCTGACTGTGCGAATGATTCCATAATAATAATCATAATATAATAATAATTAATAATAATAATAATAATAATAATAATAATAAGAATACTATCTCCCAGTCGAGGCACTACCTTAACGTGGTTGTGGGGCTTGTGTCTCTGAGGAAGATGAGAGCTATGCTAGAGGTTCAACCATACTGGACATGTCTCATCAGAGGAGTCAGACAAAGAGTGTCTCTCCCATAAAAAATATGGTGAGACGTAAATTTCAGAATGCCATACCGGCTCGGACGTCGCCCGGGTTAACAAGGTCCGCGCTAGATATCGGAGTTCCTGGATATCTGGTGAAAAATGGGTTACAGGACTCAGGACTGTTGGCTGAGCAACCAGGGGCAGCAGCTGCAGAACTACTGGAAGAAAGGTGTTTACCTCCCGTTCTTCGCAGATACACAAGTGATTGAAAACAACAGAATAATGTCTGGTTACTACAGATCATGCAGTCGCAACAATAGAGGATAGCTAAAACGAATGCACCAGTTTCTGAAAGAACAACATTCCAAGAATCAGAAATAACAGAGACAGGAGACTAGCAGATCAACGCGATTTATAACACGCCAAATAAAGTATTCACGAGAACAGAATTCGGACGACTCAAAGGTTTACCTCAGTTGCAAAGTCAATCAAAGCCTTGCTAGAAGTAATTCAGAATGTAGAGGCAAACCAGGGGAAGTTGGCAGTGAAGGAATCCAGCAGAGATATACAACTGTTCTCATTTGGAAACCAGGCACCTCTTCCTCAGGAAGAACAAAACCCTCTAACTAAAGAAATAAAGAATTGAAACAAAGAATAACTGAGCATCTAGAACAGCACAAAAACAACAGAATAAGGCTGCCTGCATTAAAGCTTGTTCCAAATAAACAGCTAGCACAAGCATTAAAAGTTGCAAATACTGCAATATCAAGTATAAGCAACCATTCTACACTGCATTCACGATGCAAAGAAACAAACCAACTAATGTACAGCACAGCTGCAGTTATAACAGAATACCTGGGATGCAAAATCAACAAAAAAGAAAAACAAACAAACAGTGCGCCAGAAAAATGGAAGGTTAGACTAGAAAATAAGATCAGCAAGTTAAGATCACATGCAAGCAAGCTAGAGCAGATGAAAGAAAAGAAGCTGAAGAACAAGAAGACCAAAGAATACCTAATCAAGAAATACCACTTAGAAACAAGGAAGATCAAGGAAGCACTGGAAATAATAAAGCAACAAATAACAGCTATAGCCAGGAAAATCAGTAGATATAATAAAAGGCATCGAAATTCAAACTATCTATACTATAAAGAAAGGCAGAACCAGTCCAATTTCAAATCCAATCAGAAACGTTTCTTTCTATTACTAATTTCTATTCTACCATCCATCAATGGAGAAACTGCAAGGAATCATCAGTACTGACAAGGAAGAAACAGTGCAAGTTCACTGGAGCAGATATGGGATAACCCCAAAAAATACAACAAGGATGTGGCTTGGTAAAAAGAGGTGGATGCAAATTAAACAGAAGTTGAAATGAAAGAACTAGTAATAACAACAAAAATGGTAGAAAAAAGAGCAAGGAAGATCAAAAATTGGTCAGCACCAGGTGAAGATGAACTGCATAGGTTTTGGTTGAAACATCTAACTGTTACATACTCACTCATTGCCAAGCAGTTCAACAATATACTACAAGGAGAATTGGAAAGTGGATAACAACTGGGAAACTCTACCTAATAATGAAAATCCGCATAAGGGGCAACACCAGGTAACTACAGGCCAATTACCCCTGCTTAACCAACAAACTTTCAAATTACTACTGGTGTAGTAGGGCTGATGCAGGTAGCAAAAAGCATCTAGTTGAAAACAATCTCTTTCCACCTGAGCAGAAAGGAAACCGCCCCAAATAGCAGAGGAACAAAAGATCACCTCCTAATAGACAAACTGATCTTGGAAAACTGCAAGAGAAGGAAGACCAACCTGAATGTGGTATGGATTGACTACAAAAAGGCATTTGACTCTCTGCCACATGATTGGATAATAAAGTGCCTAGAAATAACAGGAGTCAGTAGAAACATCAGAAAATTTGTGAAAAGATCGATGGCACAATGGAAGACACAGTTGCAGATCAATGGTGAGAAGCTGGGAGAGGTTAATATCAAGAGAGGGATATTTCAAGGAGATTCATTATCACCATTACTATTTGTTATTGCACTGTTTCCTCTGTCAACAATACTGAATAACTCAGGACATGGCTATCAAACCTCAAAAACATCTGCTAGACTATCCCACCTCCTTTACATGGATGATCTGAAGCTGTATGGAAAAACATCATCTGAAATAGAATCGCTGCTCAACACTGTCCGTATATATAGCCACGATATTGTAATGGAGTTTGGCTTGGACAAATGTGCCACACTTACTATCAAACAAGGAAAAATAATGAAAACTGAAGGAATCAAGATGCCCCACGAAAATAACATTAAGAGTCTGGAGGAGGAAGAGTACTACAAATACTTGGGTATCCTTCAAGCTGACAACATCAAGCACACTGAAGTCAAGAAAAGATTAGAGGTGAATACATCAAGAGAGTGAAGAAGATCTTAAAATCCAAACTCAATGGAGGAAATACCATAAAGGCAATCAACACCTGGGCAATTCCAGTCATTAGGTACACAGCTGGAATAGTTGACTGGACTCAAGCAGAACTAAAAGCAATGGATAGGAAGACCAGAAAAATAATGACAATGAATCATGCCCTTCATCCACGCAGTGACATTGACAGACTTTATTTACCAAGGCAAATAGGTGGGCGTGGAATGCTACAAGTACATCAGATGGTTGAAGAAGAAAAATGGCTTTGGAAGAATATCTGAAGAACAATGATGAAGATGCACTGAAATTAGTATATCCGGAAGGCTTACTAACTACTGGAGAGACCAAACTGGCCTACAAGAAAGACCAAATGAAGAACAGAATAGAGGCATGGGAAGACAAAGCACTACATGGCCAATACATGAAAAAATAGCTGGGAAAGCAGATAATAATAAAACCTGGCAATGGCTAAGAGCAGGAAAATTGAAGAAAGAGACCGAGGGACTAATTCTGGCTGCCCAAGACCAAGCCTTAAGGACAAATGCATACAAAGTCAAAATTGAGAAGACAGCAACAGACAGTAAGTGCCGCCTATGCAAAGAAGCTGAAGAAACAGTGGACCACCTGGTAAGCTGTTGCAAGAAGATTGCATAGACTGACTACAAGCAGCGGCATGACAAAGTAGCAACAATGGTGCATTGGAAGATCTGCCAAAAATATCATTTGCCTATAAGCAAAAACTGGTGGGATCATAAAATAGAGAAAGTCATAGAAAATGATAAAATTAAACTGCTCTGGGACTTCAGAATTCAAACAGACAAGCACCTGCAACATAACACCCCAGACTTAACAATTGTCGATAAGAAAGACAAAAAAGTCTGGATAGTGGACGTGGCAGTGCCTGGCGATAGCAGAATAGAAGAGAAAGAACTGGAGAAGATAACAAAATACAAAGACCTACAAATAGAAATAGAAAGACTGTGGCAAAAGCAAGCAAGGGTAGTACCAATAGTGATAGGCTCCTTGGGTGCAATCCCAAAACAACTGGAGCACCACTGGAACACCATTGGCATTGACACTTCGCTATAGTCATTGCCAAAAGGCAGCCTTATTAGGAACTGCTTCCTCCTGCGACATATCTGTAATACATCCACATCCACATCTGCATATCCCAGGTCCTGGGTACGACGCGATAGGTAGACAACATGCCAATCAGTCTGAACATCTGGCTGACTGTGCGATGATCGATAATAATATAAAAATAATAATAAAAGAACTGGAGAAGATAACAAAATACAAGACCTACAAATAGAAAGAGAAAGATTGTGGCAAAAGCAAGCAAGGGTAGTACCAATAGTCATAGGCGCCTTGGGTGCAATCCCAAAACAACTGGAGCACCACTTGAACACCATTGGCATTGACAAATTTGCCATTAGTCAATTGCAAAAGGCGGCCTTACTAGGAACTGCTTCCATCCTGCGACGATACTGTAATACCATCAAACATCCACTTCTGCCTATCCCAGGTCCTAGGTAAGGACTCGATA
>NW_024098637.1:0-8185 GCF_016545835.1 Crotalus tigris
AAGAACTGGCCCTGAAAGGGCCCAGCGTAGTCAATGTGCACCCTAGACCAGGGGGACTGTGTTTCCTCCCATCTATGCACAGGAGCTTGGGGCATCTCTGGGCGAGATCGTTGGCACAGGTGGCATGCGTGCACCTTAGCCTCAATATCTTTATCTAAACCATGCCACCACAAGTGGCTTCGTGCAAGAGCCTTCATACGGACAATGCCAGGATGACCCTCGTGGAGGGATTCTAAGACCCTAGTCCTCATTGAGGTGGGAATGAAAACTCTGTTTCCCCAAAGCAGACAACCCTGAGAAAGGGACAGTTCATTTCTTTTTGACCAAACTCTGAACTCGGACCTAGGCTGCTCAGGCCAACCGGGACAAAAACCCATGAACGGACACGTGAAAGTGTGTGATCTGTGACCTGATTCAGCGGCACCTCCTGTCACTAAAGAGGAGCTCGGGCAATGCTTGGATTGATAGAATGTTGACAGCTGGCGCAGGTGTCGCTTCTACTACTGGCAGAGGCAATCTACTGAGAGCCATCAGCATGGCCCATTTCCTTTTCCAAAGGCTGTGGAGTAAGGAAAATCATATGCAGACAAAAAAATAGACTCACCTAAGCATTCTAGGGAAATGATTTGGGGAGTCTGCTTACGTGTGGTAAACAGTCCCAGCAGAGGCATTATGGTCGTGTAAGACCTGAGTGCCTGCCATATAGAAAGTCATGAATTTTTTTAATTCCAGCAACCACAGCCAGAGCCTCCCTGTCTATCTGAGCGTAGTTGCGCTCAGCAGAAGACAGTGTTCTGGAGTAATATGCAACAGGAACCTGAGTTCCATCAGACCTGAGGTGGCTCAGGACGGCTCCTACCCCGTAAGGGGAAGCATCACAAGCGATGCACACAGGAAGTGACTCATTGAAGTGTGCAAGTACACTGTTAGAAGTGAGTAAGGCCTTGACCTCATTGAAACTAGCCTCATGTGTTTGTGACCATTGCCACACTGCTTGTTTGTCTAATAGCTGTGAATTAGCTCAGCTACACTAGCTTTTTGTTTGGAAGAACGAATTGTAGAAATTCAGTAGGCCCGTAAGGCTGAGTCGGCCTTGGACTTTGGCCTAGGTGCTTCTAAATAGGCAGTCAGTTTGGATTCAGCAGGGTGAATCCAGCACAGCATTAATTTTGAACCCCAGAAATTCAGTAGAGAAGAGCACCCCAAATCATGCATTTGGCTTTTTTTGAGCTTGAGCCCATGAGTCCTGAATCTTAACAGAACAGCTCTTAGCCTTTCAGCTAGAATGTGTGTGGAGTCTCCTGCAATTAAGACATCATCAAAGTAGGGGCAAACCCCCGGTATGCCCCGTAGTGTGTTTTCCATTACGCTTTGGAAAATCCCAGGAGCGACATTCACTCCAAACTGTAGCCTTTGTACCTTAAAGGCTCCCCTGTGGGTCACAATAGTCTGAGCTATAGCAGCAGCATCATCAACAGGCAGCTGTTGATACGCTTGAGCTAGGTCAAGCTTTGCAAAAACGCGCCCCCCCCTGGAGGGAGGCAAGAATATGACTGACACAGGAACAGGATAGGCATGTTGCTGCAATGCCTTATTAAGAGTGCATTTGTAATCAGCACAAATGCGAATGTCCCCATTTGCCTTTAGAGGCGTGACAATGGGGGTCTCCCAAGGACTGGAATCAACAGGTTCTAGAATTCCCTGTTGGATCAGTTTGTCTAACTCAGTGTCAATTTTACTCTCAGCTAAGCAAAAGGGACCTTCTGCTTTATTCTAATGGAGAGTAGTGACAGTGGGGTATAGGTTACGGACACAGGGGGTCCTTTAATGTGCCCAGCTGGGGGCTGAAAACATCTGCAAATTCTGTGCAGACTTCCTGTAGGTCGAGTGTTTGTAAGCTATTGAGTCCTGTGACGTGTATCCCCAGGGCCTCAAACCAATCGAGTCCTATGAGACTCGTTCGTTCACCCCCTACTACTAATAAGTCTAGTGGACTTCAAAACTCTTGTATTGCACGTTAAGGGTGGCCTCCCCCTTAACACACACTCTTGAATTTTGAAAATCTGTTAACACAATGTCAGAAGGCCTTAACTTGGCCTGAGTTCCACTAACGGAACAAATCTTCCTAAATGTATGCAAGGAGATAATTGGAAAACAAAAAAAAAAAAAAACGGGCAGACCCTGTGTCTAGTCCATAGATGTAATGCGAAAAATCACAAACTAACCTCTGTAGCTTCACCTTGGAGTGACAGCTTTTTCTTAATTGGCTTGTGTGTGCTCGTTAAGGATGATTCTTAGCGAAGCGCAAAACCCCTACCCTATTCTGGCCTCGGGGAACTGGTACTTTCAGGCGCGGTTCTCTGAGGTGACCTTTCGTCGGCCAAGACACACAAGTGCAATGTGTCCTTGTTTGCCCACAGCCGGCCAGGTTAGCGGAGCGGAACTTGCAGTCGGTTCTCCGGTGGCGACCTCCACAGCCGATGCACTTGAGCGGAGCTGAAGAGCTTCCCTTCTGTTTTTCTTCCGTCGTGGGGTGGAGACGGTCGACTTCCTCGTCCGGATCCTCCTCGGAGTTCCTTTGGGCGTCTTCCTGGTGCACGGATGCAACCTCTGGACTGTTTATGATCGGCCGCATGTTCTTGATAGCGCCGCCTGCTGCTTCTTCTGCGGTGACTTCCCTTAAGGCATCTTGGTAGGACAGTTCTTCTTTAGCGAAAAGTCTCTGTTGTAGATCTCGATGCCTTAACCCGCACACGAATCGGTCCCTCAGTCGTTCTTCGAGGTCTTTGAACTCGCAGTGCTTGGTGGCCTTCCGTAATGCGGCGAGAAATTCTTTTGGCCCAGACTCACCGGGCCGTTGTGTTGAATCCACTGCTACGAATGTTGGCGCCATGCGAGGACGGACCTCTTAGGGTGGAACGTGCTCTTCAGTAGCATCTCAGATTATGCGTAGCTGACCAGGACTCTATGGAACAGGTGCGGCCAGTTTTCTGTGCGATGTCGCAAGGCGTCATGACCCAACACCAAAGCAGGGTGGCAGCCTCTCAAGCTCTCTCTCTCAATTGGTTGCCTTGAAGGAGTTCTCCACCCTGGCTACGTAGGACTCCCACGCTCTGGATGTTGAGAGTCGAATTCGAAAGCCTTACGAATTTTGCCATCTTCAGGAGACGGGTCTATCAGCCAGCCTACCCCCGAATGCGCACCGGAGTGGCGGGCAGCTGCCGAGTCGACGCCGTTCCTTTCCGCCGCTCAGGACTCCTTGGGTAAGCTTACATTCTTCCTTTCCAGGTAGTGCAAGGCATCCCACCTTCGTCGCCAGTGTTGAGTCCTTGGCGGGAAGCAGACACGAGAAGCAGTTGAAGTTCTCAGTTTCCTTTATTCAGCGTTCAGCTTACAAGTAGATGGCTTCAGCAGCTCCCAAAACCTCCCCGCTTCTTATATAGACGCTTCCCGGGTAAATGTGTTACTTTTCCCGCGCCAGCACCCGCGCATGCGCACGGCGCTGGCGACAGCCTGTCTGGTCCTGGGCAGCTTTGCACCTGCCCGGGACTGCCTGCAAACGCCCGAGCCGTTTGCAAGGCTCGGGACATAACACTTAGCTTTCCCTCTTAAATCACAGTATGAGAAGAAGAAACTCAGCCATTTGGTATGGCCCATGCAGCTGATTCCTCCTCTCTCCAGGAAAACATAGGGGGAAATGATTGGTTGAGAATTCTATGATTTTACATCACCATGATGTAAAAAAGATGTTGAGATTCTAGAACAAGGCTTTTCAACCTTTTCAC
Organism: Crotalus tigris; assembly: GCF_016545835.1. Lineage (NCBI taxonomy): Eukaryota > Metazoa > Chordata > Lepidosauria > Squamata > Viperidae > Crotalus > Crotalus tigris. Next base: position 3,786 of record NW_024098637.1, read on the forward strand.
CCATTGTACCACTTTTAGGATATGGCAATATCCGAGTACCACCAGTCGTCTAACAAGGTGTCAAAAACTTGACCAAAAAAAAAAAAAGAAAGGAAAAAAGTAGTAGTCCTCGACTTACAACAGTTTGCTTAGTGACTGTTCAAAGTTACAATGGCATTGAAAAAGTGCCCCCAAGCTACAGCCGAGCAAGACAACTGCCTGCCCACCCAGCCGCGCTCGTCCTCCTGTCCAAGGTTTTCATTGTTGTGAGCATTTCTGTTGAGGATTGGCAGCAGGGGTGGGGTGGGGGGTGTTTGGTTTTTATTCCCCCTGTCTGCTGGGTGGTTGCAGCAGGTTTTGGTCACTTCACATGACCATGGGACACTGTGACCGTCATAAATATGAATCAGTTGCCAAGCATCTGAATGTAAATCACAAGACCCTGGAGATGCTGCAACATTCCAGCTGATCGGGCTTCTTCGGGACTCAGCAGAAGCACCAGGATCAATGCCAAGTCCAGAGAGAGAGAGAGAGAGAGATGGAGGGAGGGAGGCAGAGAGGGAGGGACAGACAGATAGATAGACAAAGGAAGGAAGGAAGGAAGGAAGGGAGGGAGGGAGGGAGGGAAAGAAAGAAAGAAAGAAAGAAAGAAAGAAAGAAAGAAAGAAAGAAAGAAAGAAAGAAAGAAAGAAAGAAAGAAAGAAAGAAAGAAAGAAAGAAACTTGGAACACAGCCAATTTTCGATCATAAGAGTTTTGCCTCTTGATCTGGGATTTTTTTTTAACTAACTGGTTCCATTGTCTAGAAACATTTGAAAACTCTTGCTGTAGATTATGGATGGGTAGTTATGAGCAAAAGAAGATCCCTTGAGTGGGTCTTTTGAAATCAGCATTTAAAAAAAAAATTAAAGCAGTGCTCCATTTTATGTAATTGATGGATGAAGCCTCATTTATTATTTATTCTTGTATTGGGCAAGAAACAGATATACTATTTTCTTTTAATAATTAAACTGAGTGCCAAATGAAACTACAATAGAACTTTAATGACTTTATGTGTAAAATAAAATTTTCATGGGAAGAGCTGAATCCAATAAATCACAAAAGCCATATTTAAGAGCTTGCTTGTTTCTATATAATTTGTGAAATCTCTACAAGTCAGCTACTCTCCATCATCAAAGTTATGAAAAAATCAAAAGAAAAGAAGGTTTTCTTGCCTTTAAAACAGCTTCTCTGGAAATGCTGCAACCTACAAAACATTTGGCTTGCTGCAAGTTGCAATTCACCCCTCCTTCCTCTCCCTCCATTGTAATTCTGTCTGCAGAGGGAGTCTTCCTACTCCCCCCCCCAACTTGATAACTTCTCTTCATGGGAGGGGGGAGAGAGAGAGAGAGAGAGAGAGAGAGAGAGAGAGAGAGAGAGAGAGAGAGAGAGAGAGAGAGAGAACCCTTTAAAAGGCAGGAGGTTAAGAGAGAGAAAAAGACCACTCAGGTTTCTTACAGAACTCTAGACCAGACTTGGCAACTTTAACACTTGTGGACTTCAACTCCCACAATTCCCCAGCCTGCATGGGCTAGTCTAGACTCTCTAGGGGAGTGATGGCGAACCTTTTAGAGACCGAGTGCCCAAACTGCAACCCAAAACCCACTTATTTATCACTGGGTGCCAGGTGGTCATGGCCGTGGCGGTCATGGCAGATTGGGTGGGTAAGGCCACCCAATGTTGCTCGTGGGGAGGGACGTCTGTGGGGGTGGGCAGGGTTGGGGGAGATCCAGGGGGTCTCTGGCAGGTGGGGCAGTAGGTTTGTCCTGCAGGGTGAGGCGAGACAGGGCGGGGAGTGTCATTGCCATGGGGCAAGGCAAGGGCTGGGGCGGTTGCTGCCTGACACCATCGGCCCCTGCACATAGATGCCAGCGAGCGCATGGGGGCCAATGATGTCTGTCAGCAGCCACAGCCTACCAGCCCCATGACTGGTGCACTCTGGGGCTCCACAGCCCCCTGCCAGCAGTTCAAAGTAGCTGCCTTTGAGCTGGATGGCCAGCCGACAGCTGAGGAGGCGATGCAGTAGGTTATGCCTGGGAAAAGGAGAGCATGCGAGGCCAGGAGGGACAGGATGGGGGGAGGGAAACCAGCCATGTCAGGATGCATCTGGCCACGTGGGACCTCAGCGAGTTAGCAGGTAGCTGGTTGAAGAGGGGCATGGCGTGCATGCCCACAGAGAGGGCTCTGAATGCCACCTCTGGCACGCATGCCATAGGTTCGCCACCACTGCTTTAGGGCTTTGTGTTTAGAAGAGAAGAGAAGAGAAGAGAAGAGAAGAGAAGAGAAGAGAAGAGAAGAGAAGAGAAGAGAAGAGAAGAGAAGAGAAGAGAAGAGAGCTGGAAGGGACCGTGGAGCAGTGGTGGGATTTGCACCACTTTGGCAGAACCGGTAGCTAATTTTTTGTTGCCCAGGCTCAGGAGCGGCATCCACACAGAGAACCAGTTGTTCACATATTTGAATCCCACCACTGCCTTGGAGGCTTTTTAGTCCAGCCCCTTGCTCAAGCAGGAGAACCTATACCATTTGGCAGAGTTGTGCACCAAACTAGTAAACCTATTGAAAGATGCATGTGTGAGAAAGGCACTCTGTGGCAATGTTTCCTCCATTGTCCCATGACCTACTTGACCAAAAGAATATTTTGTTCCACTGTCTTCTTGTTAACATTCTACAGAAACCTAAACCCAAGCAACCCATGTCATGAAACTAAGTTCTTCATTTCTGCAGAGACCAGCAGATTTACAAAGCTATCTGGAAAAGGGAATATGTGCTTTCTCTGAGTCACATTTTCAATGTCCCAGCATATATTCGCAACACAAAGAGGCATATAAGATAAAAAATAGGCAAGTTGTGCCTTCAAGTCAATCTTGACTCCTGGTAACTGCCTGGACTAGACTGCTGTTTTCTTGGTGAATTTTCAGGAGTGGTTTACCACTCCCTGATTCCTGGGCTGAGAAAGAGGGACTGGCCCAAGGTCACCCAGCGGCCTTCATGCCAAAGCTAGGACTAGAACTCAGTTTCTAGTTTTGTGCCTTAAAGCAGAGCTTTTCAACCAGTGGTACAGGTACCACCTGTGGTACATTGGCACCTGGTAGGTGGTATGCGAACATCCTAGAAAAGTGGTAGCGGGGGAGGAGAATGAGCTGAGCCGGTGGCAGCACCGCACAAGCCTGAGTGAGAGATGGCTGGAGCTGCAGGGCTGTCAGGGCTCAGCGGAAGTGCCAGGATCAGCACCAGGTTCCAGCTGGAGCTTGGCACTGATCCTGGTGCTTCTGCTGAGCCCAGAAGAAGTGCTGATCAGCTGGAATGTTGCAGCATCTCCAGGGTCTTGTGATTTACATTCAGATGCTTGGCAACTGATTCATATTTATGACGGTCACAGTGTCCCAGGATCATGTAAGTGACCAAAACCTGCTGCAACCACCCAGCAGATGGGGGGAATAAAAACCAAACACCCCACCCCATCCCCGCTGCCAATCCTCAACAGAAATGCTTACAACAATGGAAACCTCAGATAGGAGGAAGAGCGCTGCCGGGCGGGCAGGCAGGTGTCTTGCTCAGCTGTGGCTTGGGGGCCACTTTTTTCAGTGCCATTGTAAGATCAAACAGTCACTAAGTGAACTGTTGTAAATCAAGGACTACCTGTACTTTATCACTTTTTTACTTTATCACTTTATCACTGTGTTAGATAGACTGAAGAAAATGTCAAAAGTTTATACTGAAGCATTAATGAGCTTGGTCCAATCCACACAACCTACTGATTCTCTGCAGAGTGACTGTTTCAGCATCGGTTGACAGGCAGATTGATCTGCAGCATAATTTGCCATTTGCTGTGAATGAAAGCCTCACTTAACTGGTAATGCTTCCAACTAAAGTAAAGCAATAGAGCAGTGGTGGCGAACCTATGGCACGGGTGCCAGAGGCGGCACTCAGAGCCCTCTCCGTGGGCACATGCGCCGTCACCCCAGTCCTAGACTTTCAGCTGGGTTTTATAAAACCTTTTCGCTTTAGGCCTCCACCGCCATGTGCAAAAAAAAAAAGGTTCAATCAATCAGTCAATTTCAACTTCTCGCAGGGGAAAAAAAAGATCTTGCAAAGTTGGAATTGATTGATTGAACTTTTTAGTCCCACCCAGTCTGCCGTTACCACCGCAGCCACGCCCAGCCAATGGGCCACACCACCCGGCACCTGAAGATGCATAAGTGGGTTTTGGGTTGCAGTTTGGGCACTCAGTCTCTAAAAGGTTTGCCATCACTGCAATAAGGTATATGAATGAGGAGGCACAACAGCTAGGTATTATCCCCAAAAAGAATTAGTACAAAGTTCCTGTTATTTTTTTTTTAAAAAATGCTTTTCATTGAATACAAATTGCAACTGATCTCTCTC
>NW_024098638.1:0-152785 GCF_016545835.1 Crotalus tigris
TAATAGAGTTGGAAGGGACCTGGGAGGTCTTCTGCATGATCAGAAGACCCTATACCATTTCTGACAAATGGTATAGAGGGGGAGGAAGAGGAGGAGGAGGAGGAGGAGGAGGAGGAGAACTGTGGGGTCCTTGGTCTTCTCTGAGCTTGGTTGTTTCCTTGCAGACATTTCATTAGCCAGGTAGGAATCAACATCAGTGCTAGAAGGGAGTGGAGTTTGCAGAGAGGAGGAGGAGGAGGAGGAGGAGGAGGAGGAGGAGGAGGAGGAGGAGGAGGAGGAGGAGGAGGAGGAGAAGAAGAAGAAGAAGAAGAAGAAGAAGAAGAAGAAGAAGAAGAAGAAGAAGAAGAAGAAGAAGAAGAAGAAGAAGAAGAAGAAGAAGAAGAAGAAGAAGAAGAAGTACAACATCTATGGAGTCCTTGATGCTCTCTGAGCTTGGTTGTTTCCTTGCAGACATTTCATTACCCAACTAGGATAATGAAGAAGAAGAAGAGGAGGAAGAAGAAGTACAACTTCTATGGAATCCTTGATGCTCTCTGAGCTTGGTTGTTTCCTTGCAGACATTTCATTACCCAACTAGGGTAATGAAGAAGAAGAAGAAGAAGAGGAAGAAGAAGGAGAAGGTCTATGGAGTCCTTGGTGCTCTCTGAGCTTGGTTGTTTCCTTGCAGACATTTCATTATCCAAGTAGGAATCAATATCAGTGCTAGGAGGGAGTGGGATTTGCAGAGAGGAGGAGGAGGAGGAGGAGGTGGAGGAGGCTTCTAGCTATTGTCTCCTGCTCCTTGAGATATAGAGCTTTCGCCCATCTGTAAGAAGAAGCAGGGGAAAAAAATGACCTGTTCCCCTTTTTCACAAAGAAAGGATTAGTCGCGCTGTCCTTGGGACTTTCTGAACCTGGTGACTGGCTTTGCAGACATTTCATTACCCAGCTAGGTAATATCACCAGCGCGCTAGTGCATTACCTGTTTGAGTGATGAAATGTCTGCACACAAACGATCAAGGTCAGAGAACATGGAGGGCTCCACAGTTCAACTCTGAACTTCTATCGGCAAGGATTAATTTTTCAGTAGCCTTGCTGATCATTAAGAGGAGAACAAAGAAAGAGAGAGCTACTAATGATCAAATCTGAAAATGTGCTGGTCAGCATATCGGAGGCACAAGAGACAAGCTGTCGGGACAGCTGGCAAATCTTCTGGGGTTTGTCGTGCGTTTCGTTTTAGCTCTTGCAAGCAATGATTGAATCACCCAAATCAAGGAACGAAGGCTGCATTGGAGAAGCAAAGATGAGCAAGGTGAGTTTTCATTTAGATTTTTCGGAAGGAATCTATGCCGAGAGGCTGGAAAAGAAAAACGATTGCATCGGAGTACACAAATCCTATGCCTGTGTAGAATTTGCATTCAGATGCCCACAGTAAAAGCTGAGGCAATTCTAGAGAAGATGAACTGAGACGATGAATTGCACAATCTTCTTCTTCTTCTTGTGCCCTATCCATTATCGAACGTTGGCGATCATGTTGGCGATCCTGTTTTTATCAGCAGCTGCACGAAAAAGTGCTGCTGAGTTTTGTCCCAACCGGTCCCTTAGATTTTGAAGCCACGATGTTCTTCTTCTGCCTGGACCTCGTTTGCCTTCAATCTTTCCCTGGAGGATTAAATGGAGTAGGCCGTATTTTTCTGGCTGTCGCCTCACATGTCCAAAATATTCTAATTTTCACTTTTTAATTGTTTTGATGTTTTCCCTTGGCTTTCCCAGGCGGCTTATCCCCTCCTCATTTCTGATCTTGTCAACCCAGCTTCTACGTAACAGCCGCCTGTAAATCCACATTTCAGATGCTTCTAGTCTCTTCAGGTGGCCTTCTGTCAGAGACCGACTCTCTACTCCATAGAGCAGGATAGGAAAAAATATAGCATCTGACAAGCCTGATTTTCAATCTTAGGCTTATGTCGTGAAATTGCACAATACCTGATTCAATTCAGTCCCATTCAATCAGCAGTTAACATCAGCCCTGTAATCAGCAGTGTTTCAATATTTAAGGGGCTGCCCCAAAGAAGAGGGAGTCAAGCTATTCTCCAAAGTGCCTGAAGGCAGGACAAGGAGCAACGGATGGAAACTCGTCAAGGAGAGAAGCAACCTGGAACTAAGGAGAAACTTCCTGACAGTGAGAACAATTAACCTGTGGAACAACCTGCCTCCAGAAGCGGTGAATGCTCCAACACTGGAAGTTTTGAAGAAGAGACTGGACAGCCATTTGTCCGAAATGGTACTATAGTGTTTCCTGCCTGAGCAGGGGGTTGGACCAGATGACCTCCAAGGTCCCTTCCAACTCTGTTAGTCTATGTTCCATGTCTTCGAAATTTTGAACTTAAACCTCAAACTAAAATTGAAATCCTAACAATGAGAACAATTAACCAGTGGAACGGCCTCCCTCCAGAAGCTGTGGGTGCTTCATCACTGGAGGGTTTTAAGAAGAGACTAGACTAGGGGTGTTAAACTGCCGGCCCGCAGGCTGGACGCGTCATCCAGAAGCCGCACCCACCCCATTCCCGGCAATGGCAAAACCGTCCCGATACGTTGCGCAAAGTCATGTGACATTGTGGGTTTGACATGTCTGGACTAGACAGTCACTTGTCTAGCACGACTAGTCTAGAGAAGAGAAGAGAAGTACCAGGGATGACATGATAGCAGTATTCCAATATTGGAGAAGCAGTCACAGAGAGGAGTGGGGGGGGGGGTCAACCTATTTTCCAAAGCACCAGAGGGCAGGACAAGAAACAACGGGTGGAAACTCATCAAGGAGAGACCCAACCTAGAACTAAGGAGAAACTTCCTAACAGTGAGAACAATTATCCAGTGGAACAGCTGCTTGCATGGCTCAGCTTGGAAACCTCTCCCTTTCCCCTCAGCGTGGCTGGCTCAGGAATTCTGGGAGTTGAAGTCCACCAGTCATAAAAGAGCCAAGGTTACCTACCCCTGATCTAAGTTGATCGGTCGGTCTATCATCTAGGTCAGGGGTAGGCAACCTTGGCCCCTTCATGACTCGTGGACTTCAACTCCCAGAATTTCTGACTCAGCATGGCTCAGCATGGAAACCTCTCCCTTTCCCCTCAGCATGGCTGGTTCAGGAATTATGGGAGTTGAAGTCCATGAGTCATAAAAGAGCTGAGGTTGCCTACCCCTGGCCTAGGCCTAGGCTGCTTTCTGACTCGTGGACTTCAACTCCCAGAATTCCTGAGCCAGCATGGGGGAAACTTTGGCCTCTTCATGACTCGTGGACTTCAACTCCCAGAATTCCTGAGCCAGCGTGAGGAAACTATGGCCCCTTCATGACTTGTGGACTTCAACTCCCAGAATTCCTGAGCCAGCATGGCTCAGCTTGGAAACCTCTCCCTTTCCCCTCAACGTGGCTGGCTTAGGAATTCTGGGAGTTGAAGTCCACCAGTCATAAAAGAGCCATGGTTGCCTACCCCTGCTCTATACCATTCTAGACAAATGGCTGTCCTTAAAAACCTCCAGTGTGGAAGCAACTTCTGCTTGAGCAAGGGATTGGACTGGAAGACCTCCAAGGTCCCTTCCAGCACTATTCTGATTGATTGATTGATTGAGTGATTGATTGATTGAGGTGTGTGCTGGCTGGGGAATTCTTGGAGTTGACGTCCACATATCTGAAAGCTGCCAAGTTTAAGAAACATTGACCTAGGAAACACTGCAATTCTTGTTTCGTTGATCCTTCCCAATTGGATGGATCTTGACCCCCCCAACCCCACCACCAGAGTTTTGCCCAGTCTTGCACAGAATTGCAAATTCAAAGACAAACCACCGTCTTGATTTGAAATCCAGCCATTTCCACCACTCGTGGTGATTTCACCTACGGCAGCTTTGTCTCTTTTATGTCCTATGGAGACGGAGTTTTAATTATTTGAGGCAGCGCCAATTAATGAAGTCCAAGACAACGTGTCCAGGTAGCAAGTAGACTAGGCAACAATCTCTGTGGAAAGCTTTAATTTGGATTCCTACACTGGGCAGGTGTTAAATTGGATGACCTTTCATCTCTGCGACATTAGACAATTCCAAAATCTCTGCTCTTTCCTTGAGAGAAGCGAAATTGAGAAGTTAGTTTGTACTCAACAATCAATAGAGACGCCAACTTATTTTTTTTTTTTCCCCTCTGGTCATCCTGCAAATGCAGGTCCTGATTTTTCTATTACAAAAACGGAATGGAAAGAAAAATAATAATAATAATAATAATAATAGACTTGCTCTGCACAGCCACTGTCATCGTTTTTGACACTGGTCCAGAAATGTGGGGTTTATTTTTTGTTTGCATCGAACCAAACTGGCCTTTGGTCACAAACGAAGAGAAATTTGTGGTGGAAATCAATTCTGCTCAAGGATGTGAGCTGCCCTTAGGAAAAATTAGGAAGGCTGCATTATATGCTCTGTTGCACCTCCTTGTACAGTGGAATGGGAGGTAATGCTAACTTTGGAGGACAAAAAAAGGGCATCAGATTAGAATTCATCAAGACCATTGGAATATAAAATTGCAAACAATACCGCAGTCAAGGAACTATCAGTTCAGACAATCAAACAATAAACAGCAACCTAATCAAGGAAAAAGCAAGAACACTCCCACAAACATTGACAGGGAAAGCCTGACTGGTATATAAAAAGAATGCAAACCCCATTCCCTTCCAGCACTGATAATGTTACCTAATTGGGTCATGAGATATCTGCAAGAAAACAAACAAGCTCAAATTAGCACCAAGGATTTCACAGTCCTCCTCCTCCTCCTCCTCCTCCTCCTCCTCCTCCTCCTCCTCCTCCTCCTCCTCCTCCTCCTCCTTCTTCTTCTTCTTCTTCTTCTTCTTCTTCTTCTTCTTCTTCTTCTTTCCCACATTCCTCCTCCTCCTCCTCTATATCCTGTATTAATTTGACATTTGTATATTCTGCTGAATATCTCCTCCTCCTCTATATAACTGATTCTATTATGGATGGTTTTCCAGAAAGAAATATTTACGTCTTAGACTTCTTCTATTTAGCACAGAATCAGAAATTACCTCTCTAGAGAATTATGTCACTGTCATTTGCAGTGCCTTGCTGTGCTCCTTTGTATTAATGGAGACATGGCACCTCCAATTGTAAAATAATTGTCTTCTCCTGTTGGGTTCAACACCTGGACTGCATTTCAACTCAAAGTCATTACACAACCCTTATTTATATTTGCATAAGGAATAGACTCAGAAAATGCAAGTGAAATTGTACTCTATTACCTGGTAGCATCTACACTATCTCACGAACACACACCTCCTTCCATAGCTTGCCTCAAGATGTGAAAAACCACTAAAAAGAATGAATTTTGGTCAATTTATATGGAATCATGGAATCATACAACCACAAAGCTGGAAGAAATCGTCTAGTCCAAACTCCATCCCTGGACAAATGGTTGTTGAATCTTTTCTTGGAAAACTTGAATGATGGAACACACATAACCCTGGTAGGCAAGTTGTTCCACTCACAAAATAATAGAATCACAGAGTTGGAAAGGACCTTGGAGGTCTTCTAGTCTAACCACCAGTTCAAGCAGAAGACCTTATACCACTTCAGGCAAATGGTTGTCCAATCTCTTCTTCAAATCCTCCAGTGTTGGAGCACCCACAACTTCTGAAGGCAAGTTGTCCCACAGGTAAATTGTTCTCACTGTCAGGAAGTGTCTCCTTCGTTCTAAATTGATTCTCTCCTGTTTAGTTTCCATTCATAGCTTCTTCTTCTTCCTTCAGGTGCTTTGGAACGACTTGCCTCCAGAAATTCTGGGAATAGAATAGAATAGAATAGAATAGAATAGAATAGAATAGAATGGAATAGAATAGAATAGAATAGAATAGAATAGAATGCAAAATAGAGTAGAGTGGAGTGGAGTGGAGTAGAGTAGAGTAGAGTAGAGTACAGTAGAGTAGAACAGAACAGAACAGAACAGAACAAAACAAAACAGAACAGAGTAGAATAGAATAGAATAGAATAGAATAGAATAGAATAGAATAGAATAGAATAGAATGCAAAATAGAGTAGAGTGGAGTGGAGTAGAATAGAGTAGAGTAGAGTAGAGTACAGTAGAGTAGAACAGAACAGAACAGAACAGAGCAGAGCAGAACAGAACAGAACAGAACAGAACAGAATAGAATAGAATAGAATAGAATAGAATAGAATAGAATAGAATGCAAAATAGAGTAGAGTGGAGTGGAGTGGAGTAGAGTAGAGTAGAGTAGAGTACAGTAGAGTAGAACAGAACAGAACAGAACAGAACAAAACAAAACAGAACAGAGTAGAATAGAATAGAATAGAATAGAATAGAATAGAATAGAATAGAATAGAATAGAATGCAAAATAGAGTAGAGTGGAGTGGAGTGGAGTAGAGTAGAGTTGAGTAGAGTACAGTAGAGTAGAACAGAACAGAACAGAACAGAACAGAACAGAACAGAACAGAATAGAATAGAATAGAATAGAATAGAATAGAATAGAATAGAATAACAGAGTTGGAACGGTTGGATATCTTCTAGTCCAACAGAAAAATTCTCTTTAATTCTAGGTTGCTTCTCTCCTTGATTAGTTTCCATCCGTTGCTTCTTGTCCTGCCTTCAGGAGCTTTGGAGAATAGCTTGGCTCCCTCTTCTTTGTGGCAGCCCCTGAGATATTGGAACACTGCTATCATGTCAAAGGGTGTCTTGCTTGTGCAGGGGGTTGGACTAGAAGATCTCCAAGGTGACTTCCAACTCTATTATTCTCTCTTTTATGACCTGAACGACAGGAAGGAAGGATATGTTGCACATCCCACCTACAGGTATTAGGGTTGTACATCCAATAGCTTCATGAAAAAGGGCCTTCTTGGTGGTGGCCCCTTCTCTACAGATCATCATTCCCTCCCCCAAGGTCTAATTGTCCTTCTCCATGCTGCTTTTCCAAAAGGGCCTGAACATGTGGGTTTTGTCTATGGGCCTGTAGACCCCAAATGGAGATGAAGCCAATCCAGTATGTAAGCTGCCCAGACCTATTGTCTTCTGTGATTGGTCCAAGGTCACCCAGCTGGCTTTCCTGTCTAAGGTGGGACTAGAATTCACAACTCCTGGTGATTGACCCAAAGTCACCCAGCTGACTTTCGTGTCTAAGGTGAGACTAGAATTCACAGACTCCTGGTCAATGGCCCAAAGTCACCCAGCCGGCTTTCCCGTCTACGGTGAAATAGACTTCACAGACTCCTGGTCATTGGCCCAAAGTCACCCAGCCGGCTTTCCTGTCTACGGTAGGACTAAAATTCAGATTCCTGGTGATTGATCTGAGGTCACTCAGCTGCTTTCATGCCTAAGGTGGGACTAGAACTCACCGTCTCCCAGTTTCTAACCTGGTGCCTTAAACATTCCACCAAATAAATACAGAAACAAAATTCCAGGTGTTTTTTTCCCCAAGTTCCTTTTCTAGTGCATCATGCTTTCCCTTCCCACCGGGTAATTTGGAAGCAGTGCTTCTGTTGATGAGGCCTAAAATAAAATATCTGATTGTTAATTTCCTTGGTTGTAAAGCTCCATGTTTCTACTGTGCTAGAGAATCACATTAGCAATCTCGGTTTCTAACAGATGGGGTGGACTTGATTTCAAGCATTTAGAAAATGATTACGTCTTTCAGGACTTGATAAATTGGTTTTGCTTGCATGAACATAGAATAATGGATCAGCATATTAAAGATTTTGGACAGACCACCAGCACCCTAGGCCCACAACTGTCCACTTGACTTTCAGCTACTCAATCAATGCCTTATCCTTGGGTGATGGAGAGAGATTTATTTTTTATCATCTGGAGTAAATAGACTCTGAGCTGGCATTTTCTGTAATCATCATACTTCTCATCCCGGGGTCCATTTCTAAACCAGGATGGTGCAAGACAAAATCCATTTACTGATTCTAGGGTACAATAAATTACCTTAGGACATTAGAACATCTCTCTATTGGTCATTTCCGATTATTAGTCCCTTGCAAATCTTTAGCTGAAAAAGATTGAAGGGTTTAGGATGGCAGTAAAACAGGCCTCTGTTGTTTTAAAGTCCATGTCTCTTTGCAGACATGGCAAGCATCCCCTCTGCTGTTATCTTCCTGGACCTAGTAGGATTGATGCAGTTATCACATGGAGGAAGCAGACCAAATCAGACATCAACAGGCACATAAAGATAAACAACATCTACATACCATTCAAAAGAGACAATCAAACAGCCAAAAAGGAAAACATTGATGGTGTTATCTAGTTTGGTAATGGAATGTCTGCAAGAAAACAACCAAGCGTAGAGAGCATCAAGAAGTCCACATATGACCTCCTTCTCCTCCTCTTCCTCTTCCTCTTCCTCTTCCTCTTCCTCTTCCTCTTCCTCCTCCTCCTCCTCCTCTTCTCTGCAAATCTCATTCCCTCCTAGCACTGATGTTACCTAATTGGATAATGAAACATCTGCAAAACAACAAGAACAACAACAAGGCTTAGAAAGCACCAAGGACCCCATAGTTCTCGCCTTCCTCCTCCTCCTCCTCCTCCTCCTCCTCCTCCTCTTCTCTTCTACCAGTGATGTATAATGGAACAACATGGCTCCAGAAATTGTGGACGCTCCAATACTGGAGGTTTTTAAGAAGAACACCCATTTGTCTGAAATAGTATAGGGTCTTCTGCTAGAGCAGGGGTTGGACTAGAAGATCTCTAAGGTCCCCTAACAGCTCTATTATTCTGTTATTTTTTGCTCTGAGTGCAGAGCTAGGATAAAATGGAGATTTTTGAGCAGTTCCAGCAAAAATGATACCAAGTTGTAAAAATAATGATGATTTAGCCTTCCATAGAGCCATTACAGCATAGTAAAAAGCAGAGACATCACCCTGCCAACAAAAGTACATATATCCAAGGCCATGGTTTTCCTAGTTGCAATGTATGGCTGTGAAAGCTGGATCATAAGAAAGGCTGAGCGCCAAAGAATTGAGGCTTTTCAAGAGAAGACTCCTGCAAGTCCCCTGGACTGCAAGGCGATCCAACCGGTCAGTCCTAGAGGAGATCAACCCTGACTGCTCTTTTTAGGCCAGATCCTGAAGTTGAAACTCAAGTACTTCGACCACCTAATGAGAAGGAAGGAGTCACTGGAGAAGAGCCTGATGCTGGGAAAGATGGAGGGCAAGAGAAGAAAGGGACGTCAGAGAATGAGATGGCTGGATGGAGTCACTGAAGCAGTAGATGTGAGCTTAAATGGACTTCAGAAGATGGTAGAGGACAGGAAGGCCTGGAGGAACATTGTCCATGTGACCGCGATGGGTCGGACACGACTTCGCAACTAACAACAACAACAACAAAGAGCCATTAATCCAAGGCATATATGAAATGATAATTCTGACACTGAGAGGTGTGGATACTGGCTCATGGATGGACCAAAATCATTCTGTTCATCCTGGCTCATGAATATATCAAATCTCCTTGCTGTCCACCACTCTTACAGGGGGATCAGGTAAATTCTTGGCTCAGATGTCTGTACCATACAAGATAAATGGCTAGGAATTGGGTAGAAATATATTTTACACTGTCACAAAGCCCCAAGTTGCTTAGTGCTTCCAACTAAATCACTATGTCTTAAAACAATTTACTGTCCTAGTTTGTGCTATAAATGTAGCTGGAGATGAACAGTGTTGGAAAACTATAGGAAAAGAATCAAGAGTCCCTCCATTCTCAGAAACTGAGATATCAAACATATTTCATACATTTTTTTTATATACACAAGCAGAGTTCTGTAGGAATGCAAGAGAATAATTTGGCAACTAAGCCAAAAGAGAGAGAAAGAGGGTGGAAGAAAGAAAGAGAAAGAGAGGAGAAAGGGAGAGAAAGGAGAAACAGAGAGAAAAGAGAAAGAGTGGCAGAGGAAAACAGAGAAGGAAAGAGAAAAAGAAAGAAAGAAAGAAAGAAAGAAAGAAAGAAAGAAAGAAAGAAAGAAAGAAAGAAAGAAAGAAAGAGGGGAAAAGAGAGAAAAGAGAAAGAGGAAAAGAAAGAGAGAGAGAGAGAGAGAGAGGGAAAGAGAAAGAGAGAAAAGAAATAGAAAGAAAAAGAGAGAGAAAAGAAAGAAAAAGAGAGGGAGAAAGAGAAAGATAGTTACACAACTTCCTTGCTTCAGTTTTAAAAAGGATCGCATTTTCAGTTGTTAAAAAGAGAGTTACATTTTTATTCCTTCATTTTTACTAATATTTTATTCTTTTATTTTTATTAATACTATCTATTAGTAACATATTTTTATTTCTTTACCCTTGGCATAACTGTGACGGCACTGATGTTTAAGATACAATGCCAACCCAGTTCCCAAAACAAGCGATGGTGCCATCAAATGTGGACACCAGAGACAAGGCAAAATCATTTTTGTGCACGGCCCCAAATGAGTTTAAACAGTTTAAAAGGCAAACTGAGGCAAACCCCTCAAAGTCTGAAATCTTGAACTTAGTTGCCTGTATGTGATTTAGCTCCACTCATTGGGTTCCTATCATTTCCAGAAAGACCACATCCAGTTCTGGTCACCATAATATACAAAAAAAAAAAAAAAGATGTTCAGATTCTGGAAAGAGTGCAGAGAAGAGCAACAAAGATGATCAGGGGACTGGAGGCTAAAGAATACAAGGAATGGTTGCAGGAATTGGGTATGTCCAGTAGAATAGAATAGAATAGAATAGAATAGAATAGAATAGAATAGAATAGAATAGAATAGAATAGAATAGAATAGAATAGAAAATATGGAATGGAATAGAATAGAATAGAAAATATAGAATAGAATAGAATAGAATAGAATAGAATAGAATGGAATAGAATGGAATGGAATGGAATGGAATGGAGTGGAGTGGAGTGGAGTGGAGTGGAGTGGAGTGGAGTGGAGTGGAGTGGAGTGGAATGGAATGGAATGGAATAGAATAGAATAGAATAGAATAGAATAGAATAGAATAGAATAGAATAGAATCTGAAAGGGACCTTGGAGGTCTTCTAGTCCACCCCCCTACTCAAGCAGGAGAACCTATACATTTCAGACAAGTGACTGTCCAGTCTCTTTTTAAAAACCTCCAGTGATGGAGCACCCACAACTTCTGGTGGCAAGCTGTTCCACTGGTTAATTGTCCTCACTGTTAAGAAGTTTCTCCTTAATTCCAGGTTGCTTCTCTCCTTCATTAGTTTCCAACCATTGTTTCTTGTCTTTATTTCTGGTGCTTTGGAACATAAGTTGACCCCCCCTCTTCTTTGTGGCAGCCCCTCAAATACTGCTATCATGTCTTCCCTGTTTCTTCTTTTCTTTAGACTAGCCAAACCCAAGTCCTGCAGTCATTCTTCATATGTTTGGACTAGGGGAGACATGACAGCAGCCATCCAATATTTTAAGGGCCCCTACCAAGATGAAGGGGTCAAGCTATTCTCCAAAGCACCAGAAAACAGGACAAGAAGCAAATGGATGGAAAGTATTCTGGATCTATCTATCTATCTATCTATCTATCTATCTATCTATCTATCTATCTATCTATCTATCTATCTATCTATCTATCTGTCTCTGTCTGTCTGTCCGTCCATCCATCCATCCATCTATCTATCTATCTATCTATCTATCTATCTATCTATCTATCTATCTATCTATCTATCTATCTATCTATCTTCTTAAAAGCCTCCAGTGATGAAGTTGTGATGCACAACTTCTGGAGGCAAGTTGTTCCAGAGCATCAGATTAATAGCACACAATGAAACAATCAGACTATGATCCTGTTATTCAAAAATGGCTGAGTGGCAAGGCTTTCTTTTTTAAACAAACAAATAAACAAACAATCTATATCATATCATATCACATCACATCACATCACATCACATCACATCTATCTATCTATCTATCTATCTATCTATCTATCTATCTATCTATCTATCTATCTATTTATCCATCCATCCATCCATCCATCCATCCATCCATCCATCCATCCATCTATCTATCTATCTATCTATCTATCTATCTATCTATCTATCTATCTATCTATCTATCTATCTATCTATCTACCTATTTTCTTAAAAGCCTCCAGTGATGAAGTTGTGATGCACAACTTCTGGAGGCAAGTTGTTCCAGAGCATCAGATTAATAGCACATAATGAAACAATCAGACTATGATCCCGTTATTCAAAAGGCTTTCTTTTTTAAACAAACAAATAAACAAACAAACTATATCATATCATATCACATCACATCACATCACATCACATCACATCACATTATATCTATCTATCTATCTATCTATCTATCTATCTATCTATCTATCTATCTATCTATCTATCTATCTATCTATCTACCTACCTATCCACCCACCCACCCGTCTGTCTGTCTGTCTGTCTGTCTGCAAAATTATTGGAGGCTCAACTTGACATAGAATACAAGGGACCTTGGAGGTCTTCTAGTCCAGCCCCCTGCTCGAGAAGGAGGACTCTTGAAATCTTGGTTAAAGGAATCGACATTAGACTGTTTCTTCTGCAGGCTATCTCTGAATCTTATACAAAGCTGTCCTGGTTTAATTTAAATCCCCCATTTACTTATAGTTAGTATAGGTAGTTCAAGACATTTGCCTGTTTCTAGAACTGATAAATACATCTTATTTCTCTAAACAAACACAGACTCCTGAATTGCAGAAAGCCCAAGCCATCAGAGGTGTGTATTTTCTGATAATGATCATTTAGAGCTCATTAGTTGGCTAAAACTCATCCCTTCAGGGAGCAGAACATTGTTTGTGGGGTTATTTTCTTATTCATGAACCTATCCATTATTTAGCCATTCCAACTGTTGCGTGAGCTTATTGCCTCATATAACGCCAAGCTCAAAACTGTCGGCTCTTTTAACTCAAATAACTCTCTAGCCAGCCGTTCGGAGGACGGTTGCGGCATCGCAAGGCGCAAGACCATGCCAAGGAATGAGAAATAAGCCCTTGGATCGAGGACAGTCATGGCAGGAAACCATTTGTGTGCTTTCTGCTAGGAAGGAGGTGAAGAATCGGAGTGGATTCCGCCATAGGAAGCCTCCTGGATTAGGGGGTCTCCAGAGTCCTTCTCGTGTTCTTACATTGTCTGATTTGATGAGTCCGTCTTCTAAGTGGGCATGGCGCTGTATAAAACTAGGAGATTTGTATGGAATGGCGTGTGACAAGATCCAGTCCTGGGCAGCCCAACATTTTCATGAACGGTTTTGGCTGTAAGGAAAGGCTTCCAGATTTCCAGGGGATGCAACGTTGGATGAAGCAGGCAATGTCAAGAAGGCAGAAAGAAAACTGAAAATGACCTTGATAGGTGGAAAAACTGGGCAAACCATATGATGACCAGCTAAGGGGACAACATGAGGATGATGATGATGTTGTTGATGATGTGATGATGGAGGAAGAGGAGGAGGAGAAGGAGAAGGAAGAGGAGGAGGATGAAGAGGGAGGAAAAGGAAGAGGAGGAAGGTGGAGGAGGAGGAAGAAGGAGGGGGGAGGAGGAGGAGGAAGACAAGGAGGAGGAGTAATAGTAGTAGTAGTAGTAGGGGAATAATGACTGTGGGATCCATGGTGCTATTTGAAAACTGGTTGTTTTCTTGCAGACATTTCATTATCCAACTAGGTAACATTATCAGTGTTAGTGAGGTTTGTAGAGAGTTGCAGAAGGAGGAGGAGGAGGAGGTGGTGGTGGTGGAGGAGGAGGAGGAGGAGGAGGAGGAGAACAATGACTATGGGGTCCTTGGTACTCTCTGAGCTCAATTGTTTTCTTGCAGATATTTCATGACCCAACTAGGTAACCACAGCAGTGCTAGAAGAGAGAGAGAAAGAAGGAGGAGGAGGAGGAGAAGGAGGAGGAGGAGGAGGAGAAGGAGGAGGAGGAGGAGGAGGAGGAGGAGGAGGAGGAGGAGGAGGAGGAGGAGAAGGAGAAGGACTGTGGGGTCCTTGGTGCTCTCTGAGCTTGGTTGTTTTCTTGCAGATATTTCATGACCCAACTAGGTAACCACAGCAGTGCTAGAAGAGAGTGAAGTTTAGAGAGAGAGAGAGAGAGAGAGAGAGAGAGAAGAGAGGAAGGAGGAGGAGGAGGAGGAGGAGGAGGAGGAGGAGGAGGAGGAGGAGGAGGAGGAGGAGGAAGACAATGACTGTGGGGTCCTTGGCACTCTCTGAGCTTGGTTGTTTTCTTGCAGATGTTTCATGACCCAGTTAGGTAACCTCAGCAGTGCTAGAAGAGAGTGAAGTTTATAGAGGGAGAAGGAGGAGCAGGAGGAGGAGCAGGAGGAGGAGCAGGAGCAGGAGGATGTTATCCATTCATTCATGTCCGACAGCTGATTCTATGGGCCAGGTCTCTCCATGTCTTCTGCACTACTTGTTTGGGTTGTTCTCTGCTCTGGCTGGCGCCGGCTTTAATGGTGAAAGGAGCTAGGTATCTTTAGCCTAATGAATAGAAGGTTTAGAGGAGACATGATAGCAATATTTATCCCAAAGGTGCTTTTTCAGGAGGCAACTGGACTTTCTTGTTTTTCTTTGAAGATGTTTTGCTTCTCCTCCAAGAAGCTTCTTCAGCTCTGACTGGATGGTGGGGAAAATGGAAGGATTTAGACTCCTTGTGGAGAGCTGGTCATTTGCATCCTTTTAGAGAGTCATTGAGGCTACCTGGAGGTTTATCTGTGCCCTTGGGGGTCACAAATGATCCACACTATTCAGGTGGCCCTGGGGGCACAGATAATGTGGCCTCAGAGACTCCCAGAAAGAGTACTGATGACCAGATGACTTCCCCATTGACTTTGCTTATCAGAAGGTCACTAAAGGGGATCACATGACCCCAGGACACTGCAACCGTCATACAGTAATGGCCACAATTGTGGAAAAATTCCACCTTTGGGAAAAACGTATTTTTGAGGTTTGATGGCTAATAGCAGCACTATTTGGGGGGAGTAATAGCATAAAATTATATATCAATGGAAAGATAATTTAATCAAGAATGTAATGCAACAAAGCTTGTTCAATTATCTGTACTGTATTCTATGAAAAGTTATAGCCAAATAACCAGAAAATGGAAGCACAACTTGCTTAGGTTGATCTCAGGTAGCTTTCCTTCCTCTGATGGTAGCCAATGAGCAGGAGTGTTTAGAGAGCCAATCAGGTGTCATCTTGTTTTGGCCATGAGCCAATCGGATCACAGTAAGATTCAATTATTGATTTCATGTATTGAAGCTGAGTGGAGAACATTTGTCAGTGTGTTGTGTGATCGCTATCCAGTTGGTTGGGGTTTTTTGTGTTCTCTCATTGAGTGAGCTTCTAAAATGTCATAAAATTAAAGTCATGGTGCAAAGAGTTGACTGGTTGCTCAGAAAGCGATGTAAAATAGTATTATTCAGCGAACAAGGCTACAGTTATAAAGAAATTAGAAGGAAAATGGGTGGAAACTTAACCAAAGGTGGCATTTCTACTGTACACTTTTCCCAAAAGGTTTCCACAATTTTGGCCACAACTGGAAATATGAGTCAGTTGCAAAGTGTCAGAATTCCGACCAAGGGTCCAAAGGTTGCAAGTGGGGAAAATGGTCATAAGTCAACTTTTTTTTTCAATGCCGTTGTAACTTCCAACAGTCACTAAACGAATACTTGTAAGTCAAGGACTTACAAAAAGCCTGTTGCTTTTCCCACAGCAGCTCCACGCTGCAACACATTTCCACAGACTAAAAAAAAAAAAATTGTTTTCCTTAAAATCAAAGATCAACAACAACAACAACAACAAAAAAAACAGATGCTAATGAGAGGTACAGCAATTACCTTCAACGTAGAGTAACAACCCTTGGGGTAGG
Source organism: Crotalus tigris (assembly GCF_016545835.1). Taxonomy (NCBI): domain Eukaryota; kingdom Metazoa; phylum Chordata; class Lepidosauria; order Squamata; family Viperidae; genus Crotalus; species Crotalus tigris. The sequence goes on from NW_024098638.1 coordinate 15,849, forward strand.
CAGGAAATAAAAAAAGGTAAAAGCATACATAAAGTGTCTGATTACATTTTAATTAAAACGCCATTAAAAAAATGGAAAACATCCCCGTTTTCTTAACTTCAGCCTCCCTTTGCAGCCCGATAGGACAACCACCTCAATTTTTGTGAATTTATTGCCTAATTAGCTGCCGTTTATATATGACTTTAGAAACGGCCTTAGAGAGTTTCTTGATATAGCTATCCTTTGCTGGGTATATCATATATGGTATATAGGGCATATGGTATGCCTATCCCTGATCTAGATGACAGACAGACAGACAGATAGATAGATAGATACACACACCTAGATCAGGGGTAGTCAACCTTGGCTCTTTTATGACTGTTGGACTTCAACTCCCAGAATTCCTGAGCCAGCCACGCTGAGGGGAAAGGGAGAAATTTCCAAGTTGAGCCCGGCTGGCTCAGGAATTCTGGGAGTTGAAGTCCATGCATCATGAGGGGGCCATATTTCCCCCATGCTGGCTCAGGAATTCTGGGAGTTGAAGTCCACCAGTCATAAAAGAGCCAAGGTTGCCTACCCCTGCTATGGGGTCCCCTGCTTGAGCAGGAGGTTCAATCAATAATAATAGAGCTAGAAGGGACCTTGGATGTCTTCTAGTCCAACCCCTCCTGCTCAAGCAGGAGACCCCCTACCATTTCAGACAAAATGGCTGTCCAGTCTCTTTTTTAAACCTTCCAGTGTTGGAGCACCCACAATTTCCCATGTCGAGCTGTTCCACGGATTAATTGTCCTCACTACTGTTAGAAAGTTTCTCCTTAATTCCAGATTGCTTCTCTCCTTGGTTAGTTTTCATCCACTGTTTCCTGTCCTTCTTTGTCTGTGGAGTCATCCAGGTCCTGGTTGTCCCAAAGGTGCTTTTTCAAGAGACAATTGGACTTCCATGTTTTTCTATGAAGACGTTTCGTTTCTCGTCCAAGAAGCTTCTTCAGCTCTGACTGGATTGGTGGGGGAATGGGAAGGTTAATATTGGTGCTTCTGGTGCTTTGGAAAATAAGCTGACCCTCCTCCCCCTGATAGGACTGGAAGACCACTTTACAAGGCCTTGGTAAGGCCTCACTTGGAATCCTGCATCCAGTTTTGATAACCACAATGTAAAAAAGATGTTGAGAGGGATCTCAGAGTCCTAGTGGACAATCACCTAAATATGAGCCAGCTGTGTGCTGCAGCTGCCAAAAAAGCCAACAGTGCTGGGCTACATTAACAGAGGGATAGAATCAAGATCACGTGAAGTATTAATACCACTTTACAATGCCTTGGTAAGGCCACACTTGGAATATTGCATCCAGTTTTGGTCACCATGATGTAAAAAAGATGTTGAGACTCTAGATCAGTGGTTCTCAACCTGTGGGTCGGGACCTCATTTGGGGTCGAACGACCATTTCACAGGGGTCGCCAAACAAGGCTGTCCGCCATTTTTTCCCCCTTTTCTTTGGCCACGCCCCTGGCACCCGGTGATGTATAAGTGGTTGGGGGTCACCACAACATGGGGAACTGTATTATGGGGTCACGGCATTAGAAAGGTTGAGAACCACTGCTCTAGACAGAGTGCAGAGAAGAGCAACAAAGAGGATTAGGGGACTGGAGGCTAAAATATATAAGGAACGGTTGCTGGAATTGGGTATGTCTAGTCTAATGAAGAGAAGGACGAGGGAGGACATGATAGCAGTCTTCCAGTATCTCAGGAGCTGCCCCAAAGAAGAGGGAGTGAAACTGTTCTCCAAAGCGCCTGAAGGCAGGACAAGAAGCAATGGGTGGAAACTAATCAAGGAGAGAAGCAACCTAGAACTAAGGAGAAACTTCCTGACAGTTAGAACAATTAACCAGTGGAACAACCTGCCTCCAGAAGCGGTGAATGCTCCAACACTGGAAGTTTTTAAGAAGAGACTGGACAGCCATGTGTCTGACATGGTATAGGGTTTCCTGCATGAGCAGGAAACTAGATGACCTCCAAGATCCCTTCCAACTTTATTATTATTATTGTTGTTGTTGTTGTTGTTGTTGTTGTTGTTGTTACTACTACTACTACAAGGTACCTTCCAGCTCTCTTCTGAATAGAATAGGTGGCTGGTTAAGCACAGCTGGATTGACTCATCTTCTGATCAAACATCCATCCCTCTCCAACTCAGATGTAGTTATATTGCAAGGCTGCAAAAGAAGGAACAGAAGAGATAAAACAGGCTATGGGCTTAAATGACTTTGCCAGTCTGACAGCTCTGAAGAGGAGCAGCAGATGCCTGAGCAGATGTCTGTGGAGGCATCGCATCTAATAATTGCGGATGCTACAAAGGCCTCGGCTAGAGCTGAGCATTTAAAAGTAAGTGACATTTGGGTGTTTGACTGCTCCACGGTGCTGCAGCTTCCCTCCTTCTCCTTGAATCTGTATCTTTAAAAGGTAGAACTCCCCTACCAGATGGTACCACTCCCTTGATAGTTAGCTAATAATAACATCCCCATCTTCTGCTAGGGCAACCAACTCGGAGGATACAAAGCGAGCGTGATGGAAATTTCTCGGTCTCTCGTCTTGGTTCTCGCAAATGCTCAGTGAAATAATAATAGTAAAAAAATGCTTCTTCTTTTTTTTTTTATTGAAAATTTTTAAATTTTACAAAACAATACGGTTCCCTTCCCCAAACCACCCCAACCCTCCCATGCCCTCCCCCGACCTTCCCAGAACTGAATACAGGCTTAATTAATATTTTTTCAAAAAGTCTTAAAACAAATATAAACCATAAAGAAATCTAAATACATTAATTAAAGAAATTGTAAACTAGTTAACAATAATATATGTTAAAAAAAAAACAAAAATACAAGGAAATACGAGAAAATAGGAAGAAAGAAAAAGGAAAAAAGTCTATAAAATATCTTAAATTTTAAGTATAAGTTATTGAAAAGCTAAATAATATTTTTTTATATCCAACTTATATTGTATATATATATATATATATATATATATATATTATATATATATATATATATATATATATATATATATATATATATATAAAGAGTTTATAATGCTTTAGTGGAATTGGATTCAGAAACAGAATTAGTTAAAGATTGTATGGTTAAATGGGCTCAAAATTTTGAAGAGCCGATTTTATTAGATACACAGGAGATAATTTGGGTGAGGAATGTTAAGTTTACCCAAGCTCAAAATTTACGAGAAAATTTTTATAAAATGTTTTATAGGTGGCACCTTGATCCACAAAAGATGTCCCGTATGTATTCGAATGTACTGCCCAAATGTTGGAGATGTGGTTGTTTGGATGCAACGTACTATCATATTTGGTGGTCATGTAGAAATATAAAGGCTTTTTGGATTAAGATTTGGTGGCACATTCAGAAGATTTTTAATAGAAGGATAAAATTTACACCACAATTATTTTTGCTAGGTATTATTGAAGACTGTGATGGCAAAGAGATTACTTTAATGTTGAATTTTATCACGGCGGCAAGATTATTGATTGGGCAATATTGGAAGAAAGATTCCTTGCCTACTATAGAAAAATGGTTTTTTAAAGTTTCTTATTTATCAGAAATGGCAAAAATTTCGGCTTATCTGAAAGACCATTCACAAGAGAGATATATCTCTGTGTGGAAAAGATGGGCAAATTTTGTACAGAGTAAATAACGGATTAGAAAGTATTATTTAGCTTTTGAATAATTTATAGTTTAAAGTGGGTATGGTTGGATTTGTTGTTTCTATGTATTGGAGTTAAAGTACTTTAAATTTTTTGGATGTATGTATAGTTGATTGATGTTTATTTAATTTGTATGTTTTTTCTTCTTGTTTTTTTAACCCTGTATTCAGCTCTGGGAAGGAGGGGGGAGGGTCATGGGGGGTGGGAGGGGGGGAGGTATTTTATTGTAAAAGTTTATAAAATTTCCAATAAAAAAATGCTTCAAGGCTTTTCCTTTTTTATTTATTTTTATTTATCGATAGAAGAGAGTGTCTGAAGGTCCGGATGGAACGATGGGGGGGGGTGTCCTTGGTGCTCTCTGAGGCTGGTAGGTTTCTCGCAGACATTTCATGACCCAACTAAGTGTTGAAGGAAAAGTCTTCATCATGGTTCAGTCCAAGCCGGGAATAAACAACATGGCGACTGCTTTAGAAAGAAGGTTGCAGTTTATTGAAGAGGAGAGCCAGATAGAAAGATGGCTCTGGGAAAAAAAAAAGAGAGAGAGAGAGCACATGTAGGGAGTGGGTTTTTATACCCTCTGAGGCTTTTGTTTGGAGTTGTTTCCTGTTCCTGTATGAGTCTTTGTATTTCCTGTGTCTTGTATTCTGACTTGAGTGTGCCCTTTGGCATCTGTGGGTTAATCCTATTATGTCCTGTCTTAGAATTTGGGTGGGGTATGTAGATTTTAGATGTCTTTGTCTTCCTAAGCTTCTAGCTGGGGGCCTCCAACTTCCTGGATTATTTACATCTGCATTTCTACAGAGTTGGTTTTTGCTTGGAGGAGGGAGACTTGGGGGCTATTAAGAGAAAAATGGGTGTGCTTTTCTGCCTCTTTAAGATCCTTTGAAATATAACATTCTGCCCTTTTAATATTTCTTTATCTGGGGGGCTGACTTCCCACATAAGTGATATCATCAGGGCTGGAAGGGAGTAGGATTGACAAAGAGGAGGAGGAAGGGGAGGAGGAGGAAGATTTGGGGATCCTTGGTGCTCTCTGAGCTTGGTTTTTTTTTCTTGCAGACATTTTATTACCCAACTAGGGAACATCATCAGCGCTAGAAGGGAGCGGGGTTTGTGGAGAGGAGGAGGAAGAAAAAGAGGGGGAGGATTTTGGGATCCTCGGTGCTTTCTGAGCTTGGTTTTCTTGCAGACATTTTATTACCCAACTAGGGAACATCATCAGTGCTAGAAGGGAGTCAGGTTTACTCTCTGTTTATATACAGTAGTGACTTCCCCTTTTGCTCTTGGTGGGAGCGTTCTTAGTGGCTCCATGATTAATCCATTTACTGTTAGCCTTTTAGTTCTGTGGAAAGAATCCAGAGAAAGAAATAGTTTGGGGAACATTAAAAAGGCAGAAACTTCTCCTACCCTCTCCTTCTGAGTCAGAAAAATCAGCAGAGGCCAGCTTTTAGAAAATGCAAATTCAATAACCCTTTAAGAAAGTTTGGAGTCTTCCAGCTAGAAACTGAAGAGAGTGGGAAGACAGAGACCCCTAAAATCTACATACCCCCACCCAAATTCTAAGGACAAGAGATATAATAGGATTAACCCACCAATACCAAAAGGGCACACTCAGACTCAGGTCAAAGTACATGACACAGGAAATACAAAGCCTCAAACAGGAACAGGAAACAACCTCAAGAGCCCCAGAGGGTATAAAAACCCACTCCCTACATGTGCTCTCTCTCTTTTCTTCCAGAGCCATCTTTCTGTCTGGCTCTGCTCTTTAATAAACCGCAACCTTCTTTCTAAAGCAGTCTCCATTTTGTTTATTCCCGGCTCGGACTGGACCCTGATGAAGATTTTTTCTTTCGACCCTTCAGTCAAGGAACTACTAACTCAGACAAACAAGCTCACAATAAACAGCAGCCAAATCAAGGAGCCGCTCTGGGATCTAAGCTAATAATCAAGGCTTACTGCTGGGTTTATTAGATGGTGTGTGCATGTTGAGACTCTCTTCAAAGAAAAGTGAGAGATGGCCCCCATCCATTAAATGAAGGCATTAAATTAAATTTATACAGATCGTCCTTATGAACAGAACTGCGCCCAAAGTTTCTGTTGCTACGCGAGACACCTGTTGAGTGAGTTTTGCCCCATTTTAGGACCTTTCTCGCCGCAGTCGTTAAGCGAATCACTGCAGATGTTAAGTTAGCAACCCAGCTGTTAAGTGAATCTGTCTTCCCCATTGACTTTGCTTGTCAGAAGATCATATGACCCCGGGACATTGCAGCCATCGTAAATATGAGTCAGTTGCCAAGCGTCTGAATTTTGATCACTTAGCCAATAGAGATGCTGCAACAGTTGGAAGTCATTTCCTCTGTGTGTGTGTTTGTGTGTTTGTTTGTATGTGTGTGCGAATATGGGTGGGCCTTTGAGTTAGTGCTGACTCCTAGTCACCGCCTTGACTAGCCCACAATTTTTTTTGAATTCTTTTTTTTTATTAACATTTTCCTTTATACAGTACATATTCAGCAGACTATGTCATTTTTATATACTATGGATCTACATTCTATACAATATATACACTAAGTACATTCAATCTAACCCACAATAACCTAATTTGCACAATAACCTTATGTACTGTATATTTCCAATTTTTGTTTCTGTTGTCTATCCAAATATACCCATTTTCCCAAACCGCATAAAATTCCAAATCATCTTTTTCTTTTAATTCTAAGGTGAGTTTGTCCATCTCGGCACATTCATAAATTTTCTGAATAATCAACCCCTCTGGTGGTATATTGCCTTCCTTCCAATGTTGTGCGAATGCAATTCTTGCCGCAGTTAGTATATGTAAAATCAGATATCTTATTTTCTTATCAAATTTCTTTTTAAGTATTTTTCTATGACATTTCCGCTTTCTCCTTGCCTTCTTCTGGCAGCTGAGAGGCGGTGACTGGCCCAAGGTCACCCAGCTGGCTAATGCAGGATTAGAATTCAGAGTCTCCTGGTTGACTCTCCCAAACTCTATAGCAGTGGTTCTCAACCTTTTTAATGCCACGACCCCCAACCGGTCGTAAGTCGAGGACTACTCAACTGGTGCAGCACCGTTTGCAGAATGGGACTTTTGGCGGGCTCAGCAGGGCAGAGACAGCCTGGACAATTCCTATTGGCTTTTGAAAGCCAATAGAATTAGACTCTATTCAAGAGAGTCTATTCTATTGGCTTTCAAAAGCCAACAGAATAAAAGGGAGTAGCACAGCTAAGGAAAAGGGGGAAAAAATGGTGGACTGCATTGTTTGGCAACCCTTGTGAAATGGTCACAATAGAACAGTGTTTCTCAACCTTGACAATTTTAAGGCATGTGGACTTCAACTCCCAGAATTCCGCAGCCAGCATTGCTGGCTGCGGAATTCTGGGAGTTGAAGTCCACATGCCTTAAAATTGTCAAGGTTGAGAAACACTGCAATAGAATAAAAGGGAGTAGCACAGCTAAGGAAAAGGGGGAAAAAATGGCGGACTGCATTGTTTGGCGACCCCCGTGAAATGGTCGTTCGACCCCAAATGGGGTCCCGACCCACAGGTTGAGAACCACTGCTCTATAGATTTATTTAAGGAACGGACATTTCCAAGTTCAAAAAAAAAAGAAAGAAAAAAAATCTGAAGTGTGATGTAAGCTCTAACTGGCACAGCCTAACATTTAACTGAGATATCCATCAATTTAGATACAGTTTAGTTTATGACACTGCATATTAAACCCACCTGTTGTAGGCTGGAAGTCCTTGTGACAGCGATTCGCACCTCATTTGCTAGCCGGGTGATTAGATTTTAGTCAACGGTCAAAAAAAGTAAATTGTCTCTTAAAGCACTCCTGTGAAGCGATGGTGCATGAGATTAAAACGATTTGGAAATAATTTTGATATTTTCTTGAATTACATCAGCATTTTTTTTCCTGAGTACAATAGAATAGAGCTGGAAGGGACTTTGGAGGTCTTCTAGTCCAGCCCCCCCACTCAAGCAGGAGAACCTACACCATCTCAGCCAAGTGGCTGTCCAGTCTCTTCTTAAAAACCTCCAATGATGGAGCGCCCACAACTTCTGGTGGCAAGCTGTTCCATTGGTTAATTGTCCTCACTGTTAGGAACTTTCTCCTTAATTCCAGGGTTGCTTCTCTCTTTGGTCAGTTTCCAAGCATTGTTTCTCGTCCTGCCCTCTGGTGCTTTGGAGAATAATGTGACCCCCTCTTCTTTGTGGCAGCCCCTCAAATACTGGAACGCTGCTATCCTGTCTCCCCTGTTTCTTCTTTTCTTCAGACTAGCCAAACCCAAGTCCTGCAGCCGTTCTTCGTATGTTTTAGTCTCCAGGCCTTTGATCATTTTAGTTGCCCTTCTCTGAATTTTTTTTCCAAGGTCTCAACATCTTTTTTGTGATATGGTGACCCATAACATCTCCTGCCACTCTACTTTTGTGGGCCAGGTGTGTGTAACTGAGGAAAAAACTGTTCCTTCAAATACTTAGCAATGGAAATTTTGGACTGGTAAGTCAAGGACTACCTGTCTTTCCAATTGATTTTCCTTCCCATGGGGGGGGGGGTTATTTTTTTCTTTTCTTTTTTTTTGGGGGGGGCAGATATAACATTTTTAGAAGCAAACCCATTTGCTGCCTTCCTTCTTCAAAGTCTCTTTCTTTAGCCACAAAAGCAATCTCTTCATCTGAATCAATTACCGTTGAGTAGTAATTAGAGCCTTATATTTAAGGGGGCTTAAATCATCTTTGATTGAAGTCCATGTGATGGTGGTTACTGTAAATGGTATTTCACTGCTGGCAATTTTTTTTTTTGAAGGATTCCTTTAATCTTAACAAGAAAATGCCTTGTTTTCTTAACCAGCTTTATTATCCAAACCTCTTTGGTGGGGCGTAATATGTTGGCCAGGATTTTCATTTCGCGGGAGGCCTGATGAGCAGTTACTACAATTATGTTTTAAGGAGATCAGTTTGTTTTTCCTCATAAAGTCCTTTTTTCGTTCATCCTGCCAAAGGCAAGGGGGGGGGGAGGACTTCTTTAGAATGCTTGACAAGGGTATGAAAATCTAAGCATCACGTACAGGAATAAAAACAGAAGCCTCTGGGGAGGGTGGGCTAAAAAGTCAAAATGGTAGCCATCTTTGAAAATACACATTGCCTATTGAGAGCCAGTTTGGTATAATGGTTAAGGTGCTGGCCCAAAAACCAGGAGATAGTGTGTTCTGGTTCTATCTTCGCCATGAAAGCTGGCTAATCACCAGAAGAATGGTGAATTCTGGTCTCATCTTAAGCAGGAAAGCCAGCTAAGTGACTTTGGGTCCGTCACCAGGAGACTATGAGTTCTAGTCCCGCCTTAGGAACGAAAGCTGGCTGGGTGACTGTGGGTCAATGACCAGGAGACTGTGAGTTCTAGTCCCACATTAGGAACGGAAGCTGGCTGGGTGACTTTGGGTCAATGACCAGGAGACTGTGAGTTCTAGTCCCGCCTTAGGAACAAAAACTGGCTGAGTGACTTTGAGCCAATCACTAGGTGACTGTGAGTTCTAGTCCCACCTTAGGCAGAAAGCCAGTTGGGTGAATGGGCCAGTCCCTCTCTGTCAGCCTATCTCACCTCACACAGTTGTTGTTGAATGAAAGCTGAGGAGGGAGGACTATTGGGTATGTTCCCATCTGGAGTTACTTAAAAATGTATCAAAATCAAATCAATAAATAGATATAAACAGAGGTATTGTTTTGATCACCTGGTTGCGGCCGCCATTTTGATTCTGTGGAGATATCTGGAATAGAGCTCTCCCATGATAACTCCCTTGAAAAATGTCTGCCCCTATTCTTGTCACACATCGATTTCAATATGTCAGTTGCTCAAGTTGTCATTTAGCCCCGTAGAGATAAAATCCAGAACGTTTTCCCCATTTATCCAATTTAACCCATGATTTTCCTCATTTTCCCTCTTTGTGGAAAAAGAAGCTGTCATCAATTCTTTCTGTGCCAGATTAATTGATGTTCCTCTTATACCCCCACCCCGACATTTTTATTGTGTAGTTTGGTCTATCCTGTTGATTTGTCCTACCTTTTAAGTCAACCTTTCATTATCAAGAAAGACTTGGGATATGATTGCAATTACGCTTCTCTGGTGTTTTGAAAAGGAAAGGCAGTTTTCAATTTGTTTTTTTTTTATTATTTTAAAAAAAAAGTGAACTGCAAGGGAGTCAGCCCGCTTTGACTCCAAAGCTAATTGCAAAGATGGCAATTGCCAACTTTCATCTCAAGGTTGATTGTTCCTTTTCAAAAGATTAAAGAGATTTCAACCTGGGGCCTTCCAGATGCACGATGACGACAAAGGATCTTCTCTGATCTTCCCAAATTGCCTTTTCTCGAAAAGAATGCTTTCGTGTTTATGAATTCCAAACCATGTTTCTTCCCCCGCTCTTCTCCGGTAATCACTTTAAGGCTCCGGCTTTTTGCAAGTGCACTTAGTAGCAATAAAAATAATAAGCCTGTGGTTGCCCATGCAAATAGAATTGGCACGGAATTTCAAGTAAATATTTACACAACAGCTGGGCTTTGCGGCATTCCCCTGCTGGAGTTGCGGGCGTGTGACTTATAATAAGAGCAGCCTTTTTTTGTGTGGATTGAAATTGCGTTGTATTTTTTTTATGGACTCCCGATCTTAATAAGATAGGTCAATTACGGTCCACTTAAAGGAAGACTCTGTTCTGGTGCTCGGAGGATCTTTCTTTGGGACTGAGTTTTATTCTTTAAGTGTTTCTCGTACGCCTGTATAAATTGGGAGGCTGCAATGCCATCTGTGGAGCTGTTTCCCCTCTCTTAGCAAGGAGACAACCAGCAAGGCCTTGTAAAATTCCACTTAATTCCCTCTGAGGTGAATTTCAAGAACTTCTCAATATAGGCAGGACAAGAAGCAACGGCAACTAATCAAGGAGAGAAGCAACCTAGTACTAAGGAGAAACTTCCTGACAGTTAGAACAATTAACCAGTGGAACAACCTGCCTCCAGAAGCGGTGAATGCTCCAACACTGGAAGTTTTTAAGAAGAGACTGGACAGCCATTTGTCCGAAATGGTAAAGGACTACCTGCCTGAGCAGGGGGTTGGACTTGATGATCTCCAAAGTCCCTTCCAACTTTATTATTATTATTATTATCGATCATCGCACAGTCAGCCAGATGTTCAGACTGGATTTGGCATTTTGTCTACCTATCGAGTCCTTATCCAGGACCTGGGATAGGCAGATGTGGATGTTTGATGGTATTATAGATATCGTCGGAGGATGGAAGCAGTTCCTAGTAAGACCGCCTTTTGCAATTGACTAATAGCGAATTTGTCAATGCCAATGGTGTTCAAGTGGTGCTCCAGTTGTTTTGGTATTGCACCAAAGGAGCCTATGACTATTGGTACTACCCTTGCTTGCTTTTGCCACAGTCTTTCTATTTCTATTTGTAGGTCTTTGTATTTTGTTATCTTCTCCAGTTCTTTCTCTTCTATTCTGCTGTCTCCAGGCACTGCCACATCCACTATCCAGACTTTTTTGTCTTTATTATCGACAATTGTTAAGTCTGGGGTGTTATGTTGCAGGTGCTTGTCTGTTTGAATTCTGAAGTCCCAGAGCAGTTTAATTTTATCATTTTCTATGACTTTCTCTATTTTATGATCCACCAGTTTTTGCTTACAGGCAAATGATATTTTTTGCAGATCTTCCAATGCACCATTGTTGCTACTTTGTCATGCCGATGCTTGTAGTCAGTCTGTGCAATCTTCTTGCAACAGCTTACCAAGTGGTCCACTGTTTCTTCAGCTTCTTTGCATAGGCGGCACTTACTGTCTGTTGCTGTCTTCCCAATTTTGACTTTATATGCATTTGTCCTTAAAGCTTGGTCTTGTGCAGCCAGAATTAGTCCCTCGGTCTCTTTCTTTAATTTTCCTGCTCTTAGCCATTGCCAGGTCTTGTTAATATCTGCTTTTCCAGCTATTTTTTTAATGTATTGGCCATGTAGTGCTTTGTCTTCCCATGCCTCTATTCTGTTCTTCATTTGGTCTTTCTTGTAGGCCAGTTGTTGTTGTTGTTGTTGTTGTTGTTGTTATTATTATTATTATTATTATTATTATTATTATTATTATTATTATTATATTGCTTCACTTTTCAGAGAACTGAATATTTGTTTGATGCAACTGATTACTCCCTGGAATTAAATGGACTTTTGGTGAGTTACAAAGACATACATACTTCCATGCCAATTTTCTTGTCCAAAACCTAAAAGTGTAAAATTAGAGATGGAGAATTCCTTGAGTCTCTACCTTTTTTTGTATGTATATATCCACATCAGGGGTGTCAAACTTCCGGCCCGTGGGCCGGATGCGTTATGGCGAAATCGCGTCCACCCCATTTCCGGCAACGCAGAAAAAGTCGCGATATGTCACAACATGTCCCGTGATGTTGCAAGTTTGACACCCCTGATCTACATGGAGGGAAGTGTGTAAGTGGGGTGCCCCAGGACTCTGTTCTGGGCCCAGTACTCTTCAACATCTTCATCAATGATTTGGACGAGGGGATAGATGAGGAACTCATCAAATTTGCAGATGACACCAAGCTGGCAGGAATAGCCAACACTCCAGAAGACAGGCTTCAGGTACAGAAGGATCTGGACAGACTTGAACACGGGGCACTAACTAACAAAATGAAATTCAATGGTGAAAAAAGCAAGGTTCTACATTTAGGCAAGAAAAACCAAATGCACAAGTACAGCATAGGTGGCACCATGCTCAATAGTAGTAACTGTGAGAGGGACCTCGGAGTCTTAGTAGACAATCACCTAAATATGAGCCAGCAGTGTGCTGCAGCTGCCAAAAGGCCAACACAGTGCTAGGCTGCATTAACAGAGGGATAGAATCAAGATCACGTGAAGTATTAATACCACTCTTCAATGCCTTGGTAAGGCCACACTTGGAATACTGCATCCAGTTTTGGTCACCATGATGTAAAAAAGATGTTGAGACTCTGGAAAGAGTGCTGAGAAGAGCAACAAAGATGATCAAGGGACTGGAGGCTAAAATATATAAAGAACAGTTGCTGGAATTGGGCATGGCTAGTTTAATGAAGAGAAGGATGAGGGGTGACATGATTGCAAGTCTTCCAATATCTCAGGGGCTGCCCCAAAGAAGAGGGAGTCAAGCTATTCTCCAAAGCGCCTGAAGTCAGGACAAGAAGCAACGGGTGGAAATTAACCAAAGAGAGAAGCAACCTAGAACTAAGGAGAAATTTTCTGACAGTGAGAATAATTAATCAGTGGAACAACCTGCCTCCAGAAATTATGAGTGTTCCAACACTGGAAGTTTTTAAGAAGAGACTGGACAGCCATTTGTCTGAAATGGTATAGGGTTTCCTGCCTAAGCAGGGGGTTGGACTAGACCTCCAGGGTACCTTCCAACTCTATTGTTATTGTTATTGTTATATATGACAGGGCAAGGCACTAGAATATAAACTGAATGCAAACCCTACTCTCTTCTAGCACTGATGATGTTACTTAGCTCGGTAATGAAATGTCTGCAAGAAAACAACCAAGCTCAGAGACTGTCAATAATTTCACAGACAACTTCCTCCTCCTTCTTCTCCTCCTTTCCACAATTCCCATCCCCTTCTACTCCTGATGATGTTACCTAGTTTGGTAATAAAACAACCATGTTTGGAGAACATGATGGATCCCACAAATCCTGGCTTTTAAGCGATGCAGTCTTTGACTCTCTTTCTTGTATATTCTTCATGTATCTTTCCCCACTTGTTTTTTCTGTGTCTTTAACGCCAGTTGACTAGAAGTCACAAAAATTAAGCTGTTTTTCATTCTGCAGACCTTCCTGAGCCTCTGCACAGGTCCATCTGCAATTGTTCAAGTCTTTATTAAGAGGCATGTACTTAGTCCTAACTGCAAAATTATGACATCAATTGTCATAGAGCCATAGAATCATGGAATCATAGAACCAAAAAGATAATGGAATCATTAGAACCATAGATTCTATAGAATAATGGAATCATAGAGCCATAGATTCATGGAATCACAAAATCATGGAATCATAAAACCATAGACTCATGGAATCATAGAACCATAGATTCATAGAATCAGAGAATCATGGAACTATAGAATCATGGAGTCATAGAACCAAAAAAATCATGGAATCATAGAACCATTAAATCATGGAACCATAGAGTCATGGAATCATAGAACCATAGAGTCATGGAATCATAGAACCAAAAATATCATGGAACCATAGATTCATGGAATCATAGAACCATAGATTCATGGAATCATAGAACCATAGACTCATGGAATCATAGAACCATAGATTCAAGGAATAAGAGAATCATGGAATCACAAAAGCATAGAATCATGGAATCATAGAACCATAGATTCATGGAATCATAGAACCAAAAATATAATGGAACCATAGACTCATGGAATCATAGAACCATAGATTCAAGGAATAAGAGAATCATGGAATCATGGAACCATAGAATCATGGAATAATAGAACCATAGATTCATGGAATCATAGAACCATAGACTCATGGAATTATAGAACCATAGATTCATGGAATCAGAGAATCATGGAATCATGGAACCATAGAATCATGGAATCAGACGACATAGAATCATAGGACTGGAAGAGACTTTGGAGGTCTTCTAGTCCAAACCCCTGCCCAAGGTAGTAGTCCTTATACCATCACAGCCAGATGATTGTCCAATCTTTATTTATTTATTTATTTTCAAACCTTCCAGTGATAGAGCACCCACAACTCTGGGTGGCAGACTGTTCCATTGATTAATCATTCTCACTCTTCAGAAATTCCTTCTTTTTTCCAGGTTGGCTCTTCTTCTGATGACCTTCCACCCATTGCTTCTTGCCCTGCCCTCAGGTGTTTTGGAGAATAGATTGAGCCCCTTCTTCCCTGATGCAGCCCTTGAAGTATTGGACGATGAAGTCTCCTCTTCATTAGGTTGAACATATCTAGGTCCCTTAACTGTTTGTCATACACTTCGGCCTCCAGAGCTTTGATGCACTTCTCTGTACTCTTTCTAAGGACTCACCCTCTCTTTTGTAACGTATGACCTCAACTCTCTTGATGTCCTCAACTCAATGGTCCCTTCCCTCCGGCAAAAGGAAGGTTGCATTCTCCATTTTCCATGGGTCAGAGGTGATCTCGAAGAAACATTGCACGACCCTGGCACCTCGGGGACGGACTCTCAAATTCAGCCCTTTGTTTCTTGGGAACAAAGACTCTTGCTCTGCCTCCCTTCGACTCTCCTTTTGCATTTGTATGGTGTGTGCATATCTTCAAGCATCACATCAAAACACACTCTATTTTCTAGACCAATGCAGCCGTAACATTCTTCAGCAAGGCAGAATCGATTAATGTCCTACAAGGTCTGTCTAGCTCCGAGAGCACTCTGCCTCCCTTAGGTTACTTATGAACCGGTGGGAGTGAAGTCAGAAGAGGAACAAATGAAGATGGATGAAATTGGTACCTGGGCAAATAAGGAGGGCCTGCAATCCCATCCGTGTCTAGTGATTGGAAAAAGCAAATAATAATAATAATAATAATAATAATAATAATAATAATAATAATAATAGTCATAGTGTGTCGGGGAAAAAAAATCACATTGTTATTCAGGGATGCCCATATTCTGCAGAGATAACCACCTCATAAGTACACAGTTTTCAAGGTCTTATGAGGGTATGTGCTACTTGTCATGTATTTGATTTTATTCCTGCATTATAACGAACTCAAAGCAGCAAACATCCCTTATTCTCCTCCTTCCTTTTAATTTTCCCACCAATGACAACTCTGAGAAGTGGGTTGGGCTAAGAGAGAGGGACCAGCCCCAAATCAGCCAGTGAGCTTTCATACCTAAGGAGGGACTAGAATTCGTGGACTCCTAGTGATTGGCCCAAAGTCACCCAGTCATTTTCGTGCCTAAGGTAGGACTAGAATTCAGTTTACTGGGGATTGGCCCAAAGTCATCGAGCTGGTGTTCAAGACTAAGGTGGGACTAAAACTCACCGTCTCCTGTTGATTGGCCCAAAGTCATCCAGCTAGCATTTATGGCTAAGGCGGGACTAGAACTCACCATCTCCTGACGATTGGCCCAAAGTCATCGAGCTGGTGTTCACGGTTAAAGTGGGACCAGAATTCACCATCTCCTGTTGATTGGCCCAAAGTCACCCAATCAGCTTTCATGCCTAAGGTGGACTAGAACTCATAGTTTACTGGTGATTGGCCCAAAGTCATCCAGATGGCTTTCATGCGTAAGGAGGGACTAGAACTCTCAATCTCCTGGTGATTGTCCCAAAGTCACCCAGCCAGCTTTCATGCCTAAGATAGAACTAGAACTCACAATCTCTTGATGGATTGACCCAAAGACACCCAGCCAGCTTTCATGCCTAAGGCAGGACTAGAACTCACTGTCTCCTGATGATTGAGCCAGCCATGTGCTGCAGCTGCCAAAAAGGCCAACACAGTGCTAGGCTGCATTAACAGAGGGATAGAATCAAGATCACCTGAAGTGATAATACCACTTTACAATGCCTTGGTAAGGCCACACTTGAAATCCTGCATCCAGTTTTGGTCACCACGATGTAAAAAAGATGTTGAGACTCTAGAAAGAGTACAGAGAAGAGCAACAAAGATGATTAGGGGACTGGAGGCTAAAATATATAAGTAACGGTTGCTAGAATTGTGTATGTCTAGTTTAACGAAGAGAAGGATGAGTGGGGACATGATAGCAGTGTTCCAATATCTCAGGGGCTGCCATAAAGAAGAGGGAATTAAGCTATTTTCCAAAGCGCCTGAAGGCAGGACAAGAAGCAACGGGTGGAAACTAGTAAAGGAGAGAAGCAACCTAGAACTAAGGAGAAACTTCCTGACAGTGAGAACAATTAATCAGTGGAACAACCTGCCTCCAGAAGCAGTAAATGCTCCAACTCTGGAAGTTTTTAAGAAGAGACTGGACAGCCATTTGTCCGAAATGGTGTAGGGTTTCCTGCCTGAGCAGGGGGTTGGATTAGATGACCTCCAAGGTCCCTTCCAACTTTACTATTATTATTATTATTATTTATTATTATTATTATTATTATTATTATTATTATTATTATTATTATTATGGATCATTGCACAGTCAGCCAGATGTTCAGACTGGATTTGGCATTTTGTCTACCTATTAAGTCCTTACCCAGGACCTGGGATAGGCAGATGTGGATGTTTGATGGTATTACAGGTATCGTCGCAGGATGGAAGCAGTTCCTAGTAAAGCCGCCTTTTGCAATTGACTAATAGCGAATTTATTATTATTATTATTATTATTATTGTTGTTGTTGTTGTCCCAAAGCCACCCAGCCAACTTTCATGCCTAAGGCGAGACTAGAACTCACTGCCTCTTGCTTTCTAGCCTGGTGTCTTCACCACTAGACTAAACCTGCTCTCTAGATGCAATGAAATGGTGGTCTGTTCCCTCTTAACTGCAGCAATCCTTCTTTTTCCAATCCAAGGAGCGTGGGCCAAAGGATACAGATCCTTGCATAGTGGTTGGGTGGGTTGTAACAAGCCCGTATTAAATTAAGCATCCCTAGAAGTCATTGCATTTTTTTCTGGGCAATTACACCTACCTTGTATAATCTAATGAGCTGTTACTTTGCCCTAATGTAACATTTCAAGGAGCCCGTTTCATCTCTTTCCCCTCTGCCTGTCTTCTTCACAGCTTGCTGCACAGGAGAGAGATAATTGATTTGTGAAACTCATTCTCAGCCATATACCCCGGCCTCTGTTTTTCTCCTGGAGTTCTTTTAAAAAATATACATCGCTTCCTCCTCTGAATAATTTTCTCTTTCAGAATGGAGAATCGAGAAACAAGGTTTTTTTTTCGTGATGAAACGCAACATCGTATAGCGTGGTATCAACAGAGGCATAGAATCAAGATCACGCAAAGTACTAGTATTGCTTTATAAAACACTAGTAAGACCACATCTGCAGCCAATTTTGGTCACCATATCAGAAAAAAGATATTGAACGTTTGGAAAAATTCAGAGAAGACCATCTCTCTCTCTCTCTCTCTCTCTCTCTCTCTCTCTCTCTCTCTCTCTCTCTCTCTCTCTCTCTCTCTCTCTCTCTCATGTGTGTGTGTGTGTGACCCTGCCTTCCCGTGTGTCACATTGGATCTAGTGCGTTAATGCACGTGTGGGTGCAGATTAACTGTGAGAGGGACCTTGGAGTCCTCGTGAACGATCACTTGACTATGAGCCAGCCGTGTGTAGTAGCAGCCAAAAAAGCTAATACAATCCTGGGTTGTATAAACAGAGGCATAGAATCAAGATCACATGAAGTATTAGCACTGCTTTATAAAGCCTTAGTAAGGCCACACCTGGAATATACTGCATCCAGTTTTGGTCACCAGATCACAAAATAGATGGTGAGATTTTTGGAAAAAGTGCAGAGAAGAGCACTAAGATGATCCAAGGCCTGGAGACTAAAACATACGAAGAACAGCTGTGGGACTTGGGTTTGGCTAGTCTAAAGAAAAGAAGAAATAGGGGAGACATGATAGCAGTATTACAGTATTTGGGAGGCTGCCACAAAGAAAAGGGGGTCACGTTATTCACCAAAGCACCAGAGGGAAGGACGAGAAACAATGGTTGGAAACTGACCCAAGAGAGAAGCAACCTGGAATTAAGGAGAAACTTCCTGACAGTGAGGACAATCAACCAGTGGAACAGCTGGCCTCCAGAAATCGTGGTGCTCCATCACTGGAAATTTTTAAAAGACTAGACAGTCACTTGTTTGAGATGGTGTAGGTTCTCCTGCTTGAGCAGGGAGCTGGACTAGAAGACCTCCAAGGTCCCTTCCAGCTCTATTCTATTCTATCGTGAAAAGGTCAGCTCAGCAATCTATTTGCAAGAGATAACCTGGCAATACTAATGAATTATTTTCACTGCAGATAGCGAAGAGCTGTGCACTGCCTTTCTTAGACTATAAAGGAACCCAGGATTTATGCATGTTGAATTTGAGACTCTCAAATTGAGGGCAGGAGGGGTCTCATGTACCTCCTGAGAATAGTATAGAATAAAAGACATTCAAAGATTGGTTGAATGTATCAATAAAGAAAAATAAATGCTGATTGTATAAAATTTGAGAATTGGATAGTTGGTGCTCGGTTGCTGAGTTGGGATCCTGGTTCATTTGCATCTTCAAGTGCTGGCTTCAATATATGGCTTCCTTCATGCTCTCTGAACTTGGTTGTTTTCTTGCAGATGTCTCATGACCCCACTAGGGAATGTCATCAGTGCAAGAGGGAAGAGGAGGAGGAGGAGGAGAAGGAGGAGGAGGAGGAGGAGAAGGAGGAGGAGGAGGACTGTGGGGTGCTTGGTGTTCTCTGAACTTGGTTGTTTTCTTGCAGATGTCTCATGACCCAACTAGGGAACATCATTAATGCTAGAAGGGTGTGGTGTTTGTGGAGAGGAGGAAGTGAAGGAGGAGGAGGAGGAGGAGGAGGAGGAGGAGGAGGAGGAGGAGGAGGAGGAGGAGGAAGACAACGACAACGACATCTGTAGAGTCCTTTGTGTTCTCTGAGCTTAGTTGTTTTTCTGTAGACATTTCATGACCCAAGTAGGTAGCATCATCAATGCTAGAAGGGAGTGGGACAAAGAAGAAGGGATCAACCTATTCTCCAAAGCACCTGAAGGCAGGACAAGAAGCAATGGATGCAAAACCAATCTAAAACTGAGGAGAAATTTCTTGACAGTGAGAACAATTAATCACTGGAACGACTTGCCTCCAGAAGTTGTGGTGCTCCCTCACTGGAGGTTTTTAAGAAGAGACTGGACAGCCATTTGTCTGAAATGGTATAGGGCAGACATGTCAAACACAAGGCCCGGGGGCCGGATGCGGCCCATGAAGTGGTTTCATGTGGCCCGTGAAGCCATCCTGGAAACAGTGAGGGAACGGCCCCCGCTGCCTTGGCCCTGGCCCAGGCCGGCCGGGAGCCAATGTACAATTTTGTGGTGGCCCTCTATGCTGAAACGCATTCAGTCTTAGTTCCACAAGGCTGTCTGGAAACAGCGAGGAACCAGCCGTGTCGGCCCTACCCCCCCGGGTGCATGCTGGGGAGGTGTCACCCTTTGTGAGGAATGAAGAAATGCACCATCGCCTGGAAGTGGCCAGCAAATGGCCCTCCCCTACTTCACCTATCCGGCTTGATGGGCTCCGGGGGAGGGGTTTCAGCAGACAGTGAAGCTCCTCCAGTGGACCATGCCTTGGCGCTTGCCCCGGTCCCACCCCCTTCTGCCAGAGACCCTCAGATCTGTCCCACTCCCGCCCAGGCCCCCACAGACACCCTTGACGTTAACGATGTACAGCTGACCACACCCACCCAGTAGACCACACCCACTCCATCCACGCCCACCCAGCAGGCCACACCCACTCCATCCACGCCCACCCAGTAGGCCACACCCACTCCATCCACACCCACCCAGTAAGCCACACCCACCCGCCCCCCCAAGGGCAACTGCAATGCTGATGTGGCTCTCAATGAAATTAAGTTTGACACCCCTGGTATAGGGTCTCTTGCTTTAGCAAGAGGGTGGACTAGAAAATGTCCAAAGTCCCTTCCAACTCTGCTTGTCTGTTAAATTATTAAGAACCAATAAATAGGCGAGACAATGGTCTTATTGACTGATTTTTCTTTCCTCCCTAGAAAATGCTAAAGTCTACAGTGATTTCCTAAAGAGTAAATTTTGATTTTCATGAACATTTGGGACAATTTTTTCCACATAACACGTGTTTTCTGTATGCAACCATCTCTAAGAGACACATTTTGTTGGAGAGTCCAGAATCGGGTTGCAAAATTCAGCTAACAATGCCATACACTGGACAACTGTTTTGACGTTTTGAAACTCACAACTTACAGGGCGCATTTTAATATATGTCATGCGGATTCCAAGGAGGTTTTGTGTGGATTTCAAAAGGGAGCCAAGGAAATAATAGTGAAGCCGGTGAAAAAAATAACAGGATGGCAGGTTTTGCCTTGCACATTTTGTCTATCGTAGTTTATAAACATAGTTTTGTTTTAGTTCCTTTCGTTATGGCAAATGTCAGCACAATACAATTCTGTCTGAATTGCCATATTGGTCATTGAAACTAAAGAAAAAAGAAAAAGAAAAGAAATTGAGTGACTAAAAAGTGCCCAGTTTCACAATATTTTGTCTTTTGGGGAGAATAGCTAGGTCAGTGGTGGCAAACCTATGGCATGGGTGCCAGAGGCGACACTCAGAGACCTCTCTGTGGGCATGTGCAACGTCGCCCCAGTCCTAGGCCTTCAGCTGGGTTTTATAAAAGTTTTTCGCTTTAAGTCTCCGCCGCCATGTGCAAACAAAAAAAAAAGGTTCAACCATCGCAGCCACGCCCACCCAATTGGCCACATCCAGCCAATGGGCCACACCTAGTCATGGGCCACACCCACCTGGCACTCGACGATGCATGTGAGTTTTGGGTTGCAGTTTGGGCACTCAGTCTCTAAAAGGTTCGCCATCACTGAGCTAGGTAGAATAGGTAGAAAAGATAAATGTAAAGGTTTCTATATCATCTGTCTGTCTGTCTATCTATCTATCCTCTCTCTCTCTCTCTCTCTCTCTCTCTCTCTCTCTCTCTTTCTCTCTCTTTCTCTCTCTCTCTCTCTTTGTCTTTATCCATCTATCCATCCATCCATCCATCCATCCATCCATCTGTCCATCCGTCCATCTCTATCTCTATCTATCTCTATCTCTATCTCTCTCTATCTCTATCTCTCTCTATCTCTATCATCTCTATCTCTATTCTATCTCTATCTCTATCCCCCTATCCATCTATCCATCTATCCACCCACCCACCCACCCACCCACCAATCTATCTATCTGTCTATCTGTCTGTCTGTCTATCTATCTATCTATCTATCTATCTATCTATCTATCTATCTATCTATCTATCTATCTATCTATCTATCTATCTATTGGTTGATTGCTCTCACTGTCAGGAAATTTCTCCTTAGTTCTATGTTGCTTCTCTCCTTGACTAATTTCCGTCCATTGTTTCTTTCTTCCCTTCTGATGCTTTGGAAAATAGGTTAACGCCCCTCGCCTTTGTAGGAGCACCTCAAATATTGGAACACTGCTATGATGTTACCCCTAGTCCTTCTTTTCATTAAACTAGACATACCCAGTTCCTGCAACCGTTCTTTGTATGTTTTAGCCTCCAACATCCCATCCCCAGTAATCTTTGTTGCTCTTCTCTGCACTCTTTCCATAGTCTCAACATCTTGTTTGTATTGTGGTGACCAAAACTGGATGCAGCGGTACTAACCCTTCACATGATCTTGATTCTATCCCTCTATTAATGCAGTCAAGAACTGTGTTGGCTTTTCTGGCTGCTGCCTCAAACTGGCTTATTTTTAGTTTGTCCTAACCAAAATTAAGCAAGTTCAACAATTCTTGTCAAAGGTAGGAAAGCGGAAACCTGTTTTACAGGGGAAGAAAACCCAGACAAACATGGTTCAACCCAGTTTTATTTTATAAACCTAAAATGCACATTTTCTAAGACAGCATAAGAAATGCTAAACAGATGAACAACATTCCAAAAACGGCACCATTGCTGTATCATTCTTTATCAACCATTGACCTTTCCTGTTGCATGCAAATGAGGGTGCGCATGCATAAGCAGCAGTAAAAAGTTTAATTAAATCCTCTAGCACACTAAGTTCCTGTCAAAAACCCCAGGAATTCCACTGCCTTTGGGCAAGAAAAGGGTGCCTCTAACAAGACACCAATAGTTAAAAGCCAATTAACCAGGCCCATTAGTTGTCCATTATCTGAGTGGTAGAAATAAAATTATATTAATTGCGATAGATCCTGCTGTTCACCGCTAAATAAATGCATAAATATTTCTTGGTCTATTAATGGTGCTTTGAACTTGCCATTTATGTGTTTGGAGGAGACTTTCCTGACATCTGGCAAATAAGGAGCTGAGTGACTGAAAGAATGACTGACTGACTGACTGACTGACTGACTGACTGACTGACTGAATGAATGAATGAATGAATGAATGAACCAATGAATGAATGAACAAATGAATGAACGAATGAACCAATGAATGAATGACACATGTCTATGAAGGTTCTCAGTCACCTAGATATGGTTGTCCCAAGGGTGCTTTTTTTCAGAAAGCCACTGCACTTTGTTTTTCATGGTCCTATTGGAGGAAAAATCTTCATCATGGTTCAGTCCAAGCCGGGAATAAACAACATGGCGACTGCTTTAGAAAGAAGGTTGCAGTTTATTGAAGAGGAGAGCCAGACAGAAAGATGGCTCTGGAAGAAAAGGTGGGAGAGCACTTGTAGGGAGTGGATTTTTATACCTTCTTGGGTTTTTGTGTTTGGAGTCGTTCCTGTGGCATGAACTTTGACCTGAGTCTGGGTGTGCCTTTCTGGTATTCTGATGGTGGTGAGTTAATCCTATTATGTCCCAAAGGTCATATCCTGCTTCCCTGGGGCTGTGGCTGATGACTGTTGGATTTTTTGGTGTGAGGGATTGTTGATTCTACGGATCTTTGTCTTTCTAATCCCATCAGCTTCCTGGCTCCAGTCTTTAGTGCCACATCTGCATTTCTGCAGACCTGGTTTCTGTTTGGGGCAGAGAGACTTGTGGCAGGGGGGTGTTGGTTTCTGCCTTTAAAAATCTTTTGGGGAAATATATTCTGCCTTTTTAATAGTCCCCCAAATATGTCTTTCTCTGGATTTATTGTAGGAGATGACCAGGTTCAAATGTGTCATCCAGTTGGAGTTATGATGCTCCCACAAGATCACCTAAATCCAGCCAGATAGTTGACCAGGTTCTTGTGAACAGACTTGAACGAATGTTCTGTGCTGCAATCTAACGGACACGAGCAGTTAGAACAATGCAAAGTGGAGATACTGATGACAGCTGACTTGCTGAAATGTTCATGCAGCTTCTACTATTCCTTTTTTTTTTTTTTTACAGGATGAAAGAGCCGTGGAGGGTGGACCCTTCCCAGGGATCTGTCATGCTTCTTCCCATCTTGGCTGTTGCAGGGATAAACGAAGAGAACCACATCTGTAAACCAAAGTGCGCGTGAGGGAAAAGGTGAAGCTAAATCTAGCAGGCCAAAAAATGGGGGGAGGAGGAGGAGAAAGAGGGAGGAAAAGGAAGAGGAGGAAGGTGGAGGAGGAGGGAGGAGGAAGAAGAGGAAGAGGAGGAGGAGGAAGATAAGGAGGAGGAGTAATAGTAGTAGTAGTAAGAGAATGATGACTGTGGGATCCATGGTGCTGTTTGAGCTGGAGGAGGAGGAGGAGGAGGAGGAGGAGGAGGAGGAGGAGGAGGAGGAGGAGGAGGAGGAGGAGGAGAAGGAGAAGGAGAAGGAGAAGGAGGAGGGAGGAGGAGGGAGAGGAAGAGGAAGAGGAGGAAGAGGAGGAGGAGGAAGACAAGGAGGAGTAATAGTAGTAGTAGTAAGAGAATGATGACTGTGGGATCCATGGTGCTGTTTGAGCTGGAGGAGGAGGAGGAGGAGGAGGAGAAGGAGGAGGGAGGAGGAGGAAGAGGAAGAGGAGGAAGACAAGGAGGAGGAGTAATAGTAGTAGTAGTAAGAGAATTACAACTGTGGGATCCATGGTGCTGTTTGAGCTGGAGGAGGAGGAGGAGGAGGAGGAGGGAGGAAAAGGAAGAGGAGGAAAGTGGAGGAGGAGGTAGAAGGAGGAGGGAGGAGGAGGAAGAGGAAGAGGAGGAGGAGGAAGACAAGGAGGAGGAGTAATAGTAGTAGTAGTAGTAAGAGAATGATGACTGTGGGATCCATGGTGCTGTTTGAGCTGGAGGAGGAGGAGGAGGAGGAGGAGAAGGAGGAGGGAGGAGGAGGAAGAGGAAGAGGAGGAAGACAAGGAGGAGGAGTAATAGTAGTAGTAGTAAGAGAATTACAACTGTGGGATCCATGGTGCTGTTTGAGCTGGAGGAGGAGGAGGAGGAGGAGGAGGGAGGAAAAGGAAGAGGAGGAAAGTGGAGGAGGAGGTAGAAGGAGGAGGGAGGAGGAGGAAGAGGAAGAGGAGGAGGAGGAAGACAAGGAGGAGGAGTAATAGTAGTAGTAGTAGTAAGAGAATGATGACTGTGGGATCCATGGTGCTGTTTGAGCTTGAGGAGGAGGAGGAGGAGGAGGAGGAGGAGGAGGAGGAGGAGGAGGAGGAGGAGGAGGAGGAGGAGGAGGACAATGACAACGACAATGACTGTGGGGTCCTTATTCTGTGCAAAAAGATCACCCCATATTGTCTCCTTCATGCTTGTTGTCTTATACATACAGAGCAAGACATGAACATCCTGGAAAATCTGATGGAAACTTTCAGATTAAACCAAGTGATCAAAAACACTTTATCCACAGATCTTGTTCCATCCAATTCTCCTGCATCTATCTATCTATCTATCTATCTATCTATCTATCTATCTATCTATCTATCTATCTATCTATCTATCTATCCATCCATCCATCCATCTTCCTTCCTTCCTTCCTTCCTTCCTTCCTTCCTTCCTTCCTTCCTTCCTTCCTTCATTTGAGAAAGGAGGAGAGAAACTTCCTTCCTTCCTTCTTTCCTTCCCTTCCCTTCTCTTCTCGTCTCCTTCCTTCCTTCCTGTCCCTTCCCCTTCCCCCTCCCTCCCTCCCTCTTTCCCTTCTTTCATAAGAGAAAGGAGGGAAGAAACTCCTCCATACCCAAATAAACGTGGTGTGCTACATTCTCCATCCCTTCACAGAAGGAATCTATTCTTTATAAGCTCAGAATATAATGGCTAATGTTCACCAAATGTGGTGTGCCATTTACGGAGCTTTCAAATCAGCTTCTGAATCAAATCCATGATGGGATTAAAAATGGGGTCTGGGGTGACCCCTTTTCATTTAGTAAAGTCCAGACTTCCCACCCTCTGGGGTTTGAGGATGGAGGCTCCAGTCACCCTTCATCGGGCTTCCAATTTGCTTAGCGATTTCTCCGCTCAAGTTTGGAACGCAACATTTTAATTATAGTTCAAAGAACAGTGTATAATTATTAACATTCTCTCTCAACCAGATACATCTGCATTTTACGGTCTTAAATGAAAAGCTAATTAATTTTTCCCAACCATTGAAAAACTCCTTTTATTTTATTTTTTTGGTTCCTCCTTCCCAACTTGCTGATTTCCAATTTGACATTCTGCATTAATTAGATAAGAAAGGAAATGGAGGGGCTTTAATTGCCTCCGATAGGGAAGGGGATTTAATCCCTCACAAAATGTCTTTATCGATGATCAGAGGTGAGCAAGGCAAAAACGCAACTTCAAAGAGACCAATGTTTCTCAACCTTGACTGTTTTAAGGCATGTGGACTTCAACTCCCAGAATTCCACAGCCAGCATTGCTGGCTGTGGAATTCTGGGAGTTGAAATCCACATGCCTTAAAATTGTCAAGGTTGAGAAACACTGAAATAGAACAATGTTCCTCCCGCGACAACGGATTCAGCAGAACGGCGCAACCAGAATTTCCTTCCTCTGCTGTCTCCAGATATTTGCAAGTGGTTCCCTCAAACAAGATGAAGGGATAATATTTGTGATTTCACAAGGAAATTGCCCGTTTGAATTCCAGCGAGGGGAATACACAAGTATGTTGGCCCTTGAAGATAATTGATGCTTTTAATAAGACTAATAATAAGGTTGGAAGGGACCTTGGAGGTCATCTAATCCAACCCCCTGCTCAGGCAGAAAACCCTATACCATTTCAGACAAATGGCTGTCCAGTCTCTTCTTAAAAACTTCCAGTGTTGGAGCATTTACTGCTTCTGGAGGCAGGTTGTTCCACTGGTTGATTGTTCTCACTGTCAGGAAGTTTCTCCTTAGTTCTAGGTTGCTTCTCTCCTTGATTAGTTTCCATCTGTTGCTTCTTGTCCTGCCTTCAGGTGCTTTGGAGAATAGCTTGACTCCCTCTTCTTTGGGGCAGCCCCTGAGATACTGGAAGGCTGCTATCATGTCCCCCCTCGTCCTTCTCTTCATTAAACTAGACATACCCAATTCCAGCAACTGTTCCTTATATGTTTTAGCCTCCAGTCCCCTGATCATCTTTGTTGCTCTTCTCTGGACTCTTTCTAGAGTCTCAACATCTTTTTTACATCGTGGTGACCAAAACTGGTTGCCGTATTCCAAGTGTGGCCTTACCAAGACATTGCAAAGTGGTATTAATATTCACATGATCTTGATTCTGTCCCTCTGTTCATGCAGCCTAGCACTCTGTTGGATTTTTTGGCAGTTGCAGCACACGGCTGGCTCATATTTAGATGATTGTCCACTAGGACTCCGAGATCCCTCTCACAGTTACTAATATTGAGCAAGGTACCCCTATACCACGGGTCAGCAACCCACGGCTCTGGAGCCGCATGTGGCTCTTTGAGCCTTCTCCTGCGGCTCCCAGCCTCCTCTGCCAATATTGAGCTAACACAAAGCATTGCTATGCAAAGCCTTTGATGCCACCTACCAGTACACAAATCCTAAGGCTTTTAAACCTAATCCCACGGCAATAGGCATATCAGCCTTACCCAGATGAACACAATAATTAAAGTTGTGGCAGGAGCTACTGTTATTTTTCCTGCATATACCCCCCCTCCCTCTCCCTCTCCCTCTCTCTCTCCCTCTCTCTCTCTCCCTCTCCCTCTCTCCCTCTCTCTCTCTCTCTCTCTCACTCACTCACTCACTGAGTGTGAGACCATGGGCAAGAGAAAGCCAGCCGAATAAGAAGTCAGCTTGTCGAGAGCTTCCGGTGGGAGGCGACGGCGATGGCGGCTAGCTTTTAGCCGTCCAGCTGGGGAAGTGTCAGAGCCGCGGAGCGCAGCGCGCATCAGCTGGCCCGCGGCTCGGAAATCCCTTCCCGGGCAAAGGGAAGGGACAGAGAACGCAAGAGTAGAGGTAGAACCCCTGAACCCCCTCTGGATTTATTTCTAGAGGGGGTGAAAGGAGTGTTCCCTCGGAGCTCTTGCTGATCTCCGCCTCCCAGCTGTTTTTGCTTCCTAGGAAGCAAAAGAAACCGCCGCTTCTATCTCCGTGTTTACAGCATTTTGGTGAGTAATTTTTAAACGGACGGAGCAGTTTAAAGGATTTTTTGTTATATTTTAGGTGTTTATTTTTTTATCTTTTGATTTTTACTATTTTTCCTCCTTTTTTTGTTATACTAGTGAAAGGATTTAAGATGGCGTTTTGAAACTGTCGGAGTTTTTTTTCCTTTCTCTTTTGTTTTACTTTCCCTTTCTAAGGACTGTTTTTTGCTTCTGCTTTTGCTTTTGGTTTAGAATTTTTTCTTTTGAACTGTTTGCTCTTTTACTACTTATTCTTTGGATTTACTCTGGACTTTTAATGACTATAGTTTGTCTCTTTTAAAAAAAATTTTTTTTTTTTCCTTTCCTCCTCCCTTTTTGGCTGGAGGGGAAAGGGAAGTGACAATTGTGCTTTTTAAAATGGCTTCAAAGAGGCAGCAGCCTTCCTCAGCACCTAAGGTTATTTCTTCTCCTATAACTTCCACTGCACAGCTACAACAACAATCTAAACATGTACCACCGGCTCAGCCACCACCCTCCCCTCCTCTACCTGGACTTTCAGTACAAGAGGTTAGAGGCATAATGGGAGAGATTGTAGTTCAAATGAGAGAGGAAATGAATCAATTTGTTTCACAGATTAAATCAGAAATTAAATCTGATCTCAAAGAAGAGATAACGGGGATAAAGTCTAAATTGCAAGAAAATAATAATGAACTACGACAAGATATATTGGCAGCTGTTTCAGGTTTGGCTACTGTGGTGGTTAAGCTCGACGCAAGGCTTGAGGAAGTGGAAGACAAAGTTGACTCTTTGGATGACAAAATTCAAGACGTGGAAAGGAAGGTGGACTCCTCACAAGAAGATATTTTGATGTTTCAGTATAGACAGATGGAGTATGCCCTGAGGATTAGAGGCCTCAAGGAAGATATCAATCAAGATTTGGTGGAGGTGGTCCTTACTGATCTGGCGCTGGCCTTGGATATGGATAAAGGAGAATTACAGAGAGAAGTGGAAAAAATTTATAGACTCAACTCCTGGATTGCTAAGCAGAAGAATTTGCCTAGAGATGTGGTGATTTACTTTACAAAGAAGTCCCTGCGGAATGAGATTATACAAGCCTTTTACAACAAAAGATTTCAGATTGCCGCCCAAGATGTCATCATTCTAAAGGAAATCCCATCCAAAATTTTAAGAAGTAGAAAAGACTTTGCTTTTTTAACCAATGAGCTTAAAGCTAGATCGATGCCATTTAGATGGGAAATTCCGATGGGTATTGTTTTGAGCCATGCTGGGACACGCTACAGATTGAACACAGTTGATAAAGCTAGAGATTTTTATACTTCGGTCCTGGGTGCAGGCTCAACTTCATCTGGTCGGAAATCTTTGAGTGGTAAGGAAGCTGAGCAGCAATCTGAGGCATTAGATTTGGTTTCCGCAGGGATGATAGAAGCGGCAAAGCAACGCCAGACGGAGGCTAAAGAGCAGAGGATGACTCGTGCAGCCTATAAGCGTAAAGAGAAGGAGCAACGTAAAAAAGAGCCCAAAGAGAGTTCTCCTGGAAGTGCTTCACCGCCGGTGGGAGGAGCAAGACCCAAGAGTTATGCAACACACGCAGCTCTGTCAGATTTTGATGGTGTCTTCTCCAGGCTGCGTGCCAAGGGAGATGGCAAAGTTTTTGACCTGGAATGTTAATGGATTGAATTCTCCTCAGAAACGGAAAAAAATCTTTTATTATTTGAAGCAACATACCAATGATGTTATTTGTCTACAGGAAACTCATATTTTACTTAAAGACCAGAAATATTTAGTTAATGCTCGTTTGGGATCTCATTTTATATCTCCTGCTCCTGGGAAGAAAGGGGGAGTTGTTATATATGTTAAACAAAACCTACCAGCTTGTCTGGTAGAATCAGATCCCCAGGGGAGATATGTGATGATTGAACTTGGTATATATGGTAAGAAAGTACTTATAGTTGGACTTTACGCTCCAAATCAACAACAGGAACAATTTTATAAACAGTTACATCAAAAAATAACTTTGCTTGATTATAGATCAGTGGTATTAATGGGTGATTGGAATGGTGTCTTAGATACACTAAGGGATAAGAAAGGTTCCTCTCCTTTTCTTAAACAAGCAAGGCTACCTAAAGCCTTTTTTGACATGAAAGAAGACTGGGAATTAAGGGATTATTGGCGGGAACGTAATCAAGAGGAGAGAGACTTTACTTTTTTTTCTGACAGACACCAATCTTTTTCAAGAATTGACTTTTTCTTGATTACCACGGACTTGTATAATAAAGTAAAGAATGTAAAGATTTTTCCTAGATCACTGACGGATCATAGTCCAGTTTGGATGGAGCTGATTCAAGAGAAAGAGGAAAGAAGATCCTGGAGAGTTAATGAAAATTTGTTTAGACAAGAAAAGAATGTTCAAAAACTAAAGGAGTGTTTAAAGGACTATTTTGCTTTGAATATGTATAAGGGGACTTCAATGTCAATGGTATGGGATGCAGGTAAAGCATTTATGCGCGGTGTTTTGATAAAAATGAATAATTTTTATAAGCGAAATCAGATTCAGAAACGTAGAGAACTTGAAGATGAAATTAAATTAAAAGAAAGGGCTTTGATTTTAAATCCTTCTGATGAGAGTATTAAAGAATCTGTAAAGTTATTAAGGTCACAATTTAATATGTTGATAGCAGATCAAGCTGCAACCAACTTATTATTTATGAAACAAAATACATTTTGTAATGCCAATAAGCCTGGGAGATGGTTGGCTTATCAATTAAGAAAGAAACAGAGACAAAGAATAATAGAGAAAATAAACTATAAGGGTAAATTAGTTTTTCAGAAGGAATTGATTAAAAAATTTTTTTTGGATTATTATCAAAACCTATATAAATCTACTAATATACAAATGCTAGATATAAATAAATATTTAGCTGAGGCAAGTTTTCCTAAACTGACTGAGGATCAGAAATATGAAATTAATGGTTTAATTACTAAGGAGGAAATTACCTCAGCAATTCAACAATTGAAATTAGGGAAAGCACCGGGTACGGATGGGTTAACAGCTGTTTATTACAAAGTTCTAATAGAGGAGATGATCCAACCATTACATGATCTTTTTAATGGTATTTTACAGGGTTTAGAGATTCCTCCTTCATGGCGTAGTGCTTTTATATCATTGATTCCAAAGGAGGATCAAGATCTTACCCTACCAAAAAATTACAGGCCTATATCTCTTTTAAATGTGGATTATAAGATATTTGTAAAAATTTTGGTAAATAGGCTTATGAGGGTGGTGCATCATCTTGTGCATAAAGATCAATCAGGATTTATAACAGGAAGGTATATGAAAAATAATGTCAGACAAATTATTAATTTACTAGAATATTTAGACAAGAACAACCAAGTTCCTGCAGGGCTCATATTTTTAGATGCTGAAAAAGCATTTGATCAATTGAATTGGCATTTTATGTTAAGAGTAATGGAAGAAATGAATTTTGGTGAAAAGATATTACAAGCCCTTACGGTAATATATCAAAAACAAACGGCACAACTTATTGTTAATGGAGGTTTGTCGGAGGTTTTTACAATAGAGAAAGGTACTAGACAGGGGTGTCCTTTATCGCCATTGTTGTTTGTTTTAACATTGGAAATATTATTGATCAAAATTCGAGAGTCTCAGGAAATTAAAGGAATATATGTTAATAAAAAAGAATATAAGTTGAGAGCTTTTGCGGATGACTTGGTTGTTACTTTGTCGCAACCTGATTATTCTGTAGTAAACTTATTACAGTTGATTCATCATTATGGTTTGGTCTCGGGTTTTAAGATTAACGTAAATAAGACTAAAATTTTACCTAAAAATATGTCGAGTCAGGAGAAGCAGATTTTGGTCAACTTGACGGGTTTTGAGATTGTTAATAAGGTAAAATATTTGGGGGTGATGCTGTCTGTTTCTAATGCAAAATTATTTAAAAATAATTATGAAAGGTTGTGGGTCAGGGTACAGAAGGACTTGAAGAATTGGGAAAAGTTGCAATTATCCCTCATGGGAAGAATTGCAGTGATAAAAATGAATATTCTACCCAAGTTTCTTTTTTTGTTTCAAATGTTACCAATTTTGAAAAATGAGATTAATTTAAATGAGTGGCAGAAGGGTCTCAACAAATTTATTTGGGCAGGGAAAAAACCAAGGGTTAAGTTTAAAATTATGCAAGACTTCCGTGAGAGGGGTGGACTTAAGGTACCAAATTTGAAATTATATTATGATGCGGTGGTTTTAACATTAATTAGTGATTGGGTAAATTTGACAAATTCTGAGATACTTTACTTAGAGGGATGGGATTTACTTTATGGGTGGCATGCCTATTTAATATTTAATAAAAAAATAGATTGGGCTTTTAAATCTCATATTTTAAGAATTTCTTTACTTAGGATTTGGAGAAAATATTATAAAAGTGATTTTAAAGTACCATTATGGGCTATACCTTGGCATGCGATAGAAGGAATAAAAAGAGGGGTTAAAATGGATATGGTGTCTTATAGACAGTTACTTAAATGGGATGGACAAAACTGGCAATTAAAATCACGGGAAGAGTTAGCACAAGAAAATTTTACTTATTCTTGGTTCCAATATAGGCAACTATTAGATAGATGGAAGATGGATTGTAAGGTGGGTTTTCTTAGAGAAGATGAAAATCTTATTAAGCAACTGAAGGATCAAAGACAAACCCACATTAAGAGAATTTATGGGGTTTTAGTTGAATTGGACTCAGAAACGGAACTAATTAAAGATTGTATGATTAGATGGGCGCAGAATTTTGGTGAGCCAGTTTCATTGGACACCTGGGAAACTATTTGGGTGAGAAATGTCAAATTTACTCAAGCACAGAACTTAAGGGAGAATTTTTATAAAATGTTTTATAGATGGCACCTTGATCCACAAAAAATGTCTTATATGTATCCTGACGTGCAACCCAAATGTTGGAGATGTGGTTATAAGGAGGCTTCCTATTATCATATTTGGTGGTCATGCAGAGAGATAAAAGCATTTTGGATTAAAATATGGTGGAATATCCAGAGAATTTTTAGAAGGAGGGTAAAATTTACTCCGCAATTATTTTTGTTAGGTATTGTTACAGATTGTGATACAAAGGAGGTTGTATTGATGTTAAACTTGATCACAGCCGCTAGGCTGTTAGTAGGACAATACTGGAAGAAGGAATCTTTGCCTACATTGCAGGAATGGTTTCTTAAAGTAGCTTATCTGGCAGAAATGGCAAAGATTTCGGCTTTCTTAAAGCAACAAACGCAAGAGAAGTTTTTTGCTGTTTGGGATAAATGGATAAAATTTATACAATTTAGATTGGGTATACAAAAATATTATATAGTTTTTTCATAAGTTTTATTTTCATATATATTATAGATAATTTTTTTATATATATAAATATAAAGTTTTTAATTTAATTTTTATTTTTATTTTTTAAGCCTATATTCTGCTCTGGGAAGCTCAGGGGGGGGGGAAGGGAGGGGTTTTTTTTTTTTTTTTTGGGAGGGCTGGGGGATGGGGTTTTTTTTTTTTTTTATTTAATATATGTATTGTTTAGTTTTATTTTTCTGTATATGTTGCCTTTTGTTTTGTATTATTTTTCCTTTTTTGTAAAATTTATAAAACTTTCAATAAAAAAAAAAAAAAAAAGAAGTCAGCTTGTCAGAGAACAGCATGAAGCCAGCTTGCCAGATGAGCAGAAGATCGGAGAGAGGGGGGAAGAGAGAGGGAGACACACACACACACACACACACACACAGAGAGAGAGAGAGAGAGAGAGAGAGAGAACTCATGCACAGCAGCCTATATTTCTTTTTAATTAAACTCTTCAACCAAGCTCCCCCCTCAAGCGCGCATGTGCACGCACGTTTTGCGGCTCCCAGTGTTTTCTTTTCTCTGGGAAACGGGTCCAAGTGGCTCTTTGAGTGTTTAAGGTTGCCGACCCCTGCCCTGTACTACACCTGTGCGTTTGGTTTTTCTTGCCTAAATGTAGAACCTTGCTTTTTTCACCATTGAATTTCATTTTGTTACATAGCGCCCAGTGTTCAAGTCTGTCCAGATCCTCCTGTATCCTAAGCCTGTCTTCTGGAGTGTTGGCTATTCCTGCCAGCTTGGTGTCGTCTGCAAATTTGATGAGTTCCCCATCTATCCCCTCGTCCAAATCGTTGATGAAGATGTTGAAGAGCACTGGGCCCAGAACAGAGCCCTGGGGCACCCCACTACACACTTCCCTCCATGTAGATGCGGTTCCATTGAGGAAGGAAAGGAAGCCCCTGAGATATTGGAACACTGCTATCATGTCCCCCCTTGTCCTTCTCTTCGTTAAACTAGACATACCCAATTCCAGCAACTGTTCCTTATATGTTTTAGCCTCCAGTCCCCTAATCATCTTTGTTGCTCTTCTCTGTACTCTTTCTAGAGTCTCAGCATCTTTTTTACATCGTGGTGACTAAAACTGGATGCAATATTCCAAGTGTGGCCTTACCAAGGCATTGTGAAGTGGTATTAATACTTCAAAGTGATCTTGATTCTATCCCTCTGTTAATGCAGCCCAGCACTGTGTTGGCTTTTTTGGCAGCTGCAGCACACGGCTGGCTCCTATTTAGGTGATTGTCCACTAGGACTCTGAGATCCCTCTCACAGTTACTACTATTGAGCAAGGTGCCCCCTATACTATACCTGTACATTTGGTTTTTCTTGCCTAAATGCAGAACCTTACTTTTTTCACCATTGAATTTCATTTTGTTAGATAGCGCCCAGTGTTCAAGTCTGTCCAGATCCTCCTGTATCCTAAGCCTGTCTTCTGAAGTGTTGGCTATTCCTGCCAGCTTGGTGTCATCTGCAAATTTGATGAATTCCTCATCTATCCCCTCGTCCAAATCGTTGATGAAGATGTTGAAGAGCACTGGCAATGAGAACAATTAATCAGTGGAACAGCTTGCCTTCAGAAGTCATGGGTGCTCCATCACTGGAAGTTTTCAAGAAGAAACTGGACAACCATTTGTCTAAAATTGCATACAGCCTTCTACCTGAGCAGAGGGTTGGACTAGAAGACCTCCAAGGTCCCATCCAGCTCTGTTATTTTGTATCCTGTATAAATGCGTGTTTCAGTTCATAGATGTACTGCTGACTTTTACCTATTTTCTGGAAGGGTTAGTCCTGTGGTTCTCAACCTTTTTAATGCCGCGACCCCCCAACCGGTCGTAAGTCGAGGACTACTCAACTGGTGCAGCACCGTTTGCAGAATGGGACTTTTGGCGGGCTCAGCAGGGCAGAGATAGCCTGGACAATTCCTATTGGCTTTTGAAAGCCAATAGAATAAAAGGGAGTAGCACAGCTAAGGAAAAGGGGGAAAAAATGGCGGACTGTGTTGTTTGGTGACCCCCGTGAAATGGTCGTTTGACCCCAAATGGGGTCCTGACCCACAGATTGAGAACCACTGGGTTAGTCCCTTCTGCAGACCCTTAACCAGATTGTGAAATTTTCACCCACTCTCCACCAAAGGGGTTAAATATTTGCTTGACATTTCTGCAAGCCTGTTAACTTCAATCTCCTTAACTAGTTTCAGATGAGACTGCTGGCAAAATGTGCCAATAATTGCGAAATGCAGGGAGTCCAACCCTCTGGGTACAAGAATAGAGAAGGAGCAGGTGTCAAAGGAATTGTAATGGCAAATTATTGACCTCTGCCTTCCCAATTAAAGCTGCTTTTATAGGTCATTGATTCCAACATAAAACTTCTAAAGAATGCTAACACTGTTTTGTCTCTCGTTAACAGCCTAGGACTGGGTTAATTTTTAAGGTGACTTTTCTTCCGTGCTCCTGATAGTTTTCATGGTTACGTTACCGGAGAAGATTGGATTCAAGCCCAAAAGTGCTTTTTTTTTTTCAGCAGGCCACTGGACTTTCTTGTTTTTCTTTGAAGATGTTTCGCTTCTCATCCCAGAAGCTTCTTCAGCTCTGACTGGATGGTGGGGAACGGAAGGATTTATGCTCCTTCCAGTTGGTCATTTGCATCCTTTTAGTGAGTCGTTGAGGCCACTTGGAGGTTTAATCTGTGTCCTCGGGGACACCTGAGTGGTACAAAATGGGTATGGAGCCTTCTTGGAACTGCTGAAAAGACTGTGTGGTAGACTGGTGAGAGACGATGTCGTATCCCTCCCCCTCTGTTGAGAGAGAGAGCTGTCCAATTTTGACCCAGGTGGACTCTTTGGCCCTTCTTTCTCTTTTTTTTTTTTTTTTACAAATTTTATTTATAATACAGTTAAAAAGAAACAAACATTGGATTTATCGTGACATTCCAGTATATACATTCTTATCAGATTATTCTACTTTTTACAATCGATTCTTCATCTCTACATATACATCTAAGTTTTCTATACAATACTTATTCTAAAATAACATATCTTTCTATCTTAACGTTCATCTTTAATCCCGACCGTCCTCTTCGAATTCCTCCAGCGGTAAAATTTATCCCAGGTTTCATAATAAACTGATCCACATTTGTCTTTTAATATCATAGTGAGCCTGTCCATTTCCGCACATGCTAATATTTTATGTATTAACTCTTCCTCTGTGGGAATTTCCTTGCTCTTCCATTTTTGTGCAAAAGCAAGCCTAGCTGCAGTCAGGATGTGTAGCAGCAGGTAGATTGTTCCCTTGTCGTATTTTTCTGTCGTTATTCCCAACAAGAAGCGTTCCGGTTTTCACTCTAAGTCCAGTGTTAATATAACCCTCAACCACTTTCGTGTCCTGTTCCAATACTCACGAGTCTTTGGGCATTCCCACCACATATGGCAGTATGATCCTATTGCTGTTTTACATTTCCAGCGTAGGGGTGAGATGTTTGAACCCATTTTGGCTA
Source organism: Crotalus tigris (assembly GCF_016545835.1). NCBI lineage: Eukaryota > Metazoa > Chordata > Lepidosauria > Squamata > Viperidae > Crotalus > Crotalus tigris. Next base: position 52,583 of record NW_024098638.1, read on the forward strand.
GCCTTACGGGTGGGAAATGCCATCTATAAAACATCTTGTAAAGATTTTCCTTATATAAGGTAGCTAAGGTGAGTTTCCTATTTCTTTCCCACAGTTCTTCTCTTTGGCCCTTCTTTCAAACCAGCGGTCCTCTCTGTCCAAAATGTGGACTTTGATAATGTATTTTTCCTGGGGGTTTTTTTATAAATATTTTATTAGATTTTATACAGATAGGGAAAAGATAGGGTGAGTACGGGTATGGGAAAGGGTAGGAATAAGGGGTAAGGGGAGGTACAGTAATGGGGTAACCCCCAACAATAATCCCATGCTTTAACAAGCAAATTACCATCCAGATATACATATTGAGTAAGCATAGATTCCCCTTTATGGATTACTGCCTTGTTGTGGCGAAGGGGCTTGCGTAACTCAATGAAGCTATAAGCTATGCCGCGCAGGACCACCCAAGATGGACAGGTCATAGCAGAGAGTTCTGACAAAATGTGATCCACTGGAGAAGGAAATGGCAAACCACTCCAGTATCTTTGCCATGAAAACCCCATGGACAGTACTAAAAGGCAAAAAGATATGACACTGGAAGATGAGCCCCTCAGGTCGGAAGGTGTCCAATATGCTACTGGGGAAGAGCAGAGGGCTAGTACTAGTAGCGCCAGAAAGAATGAAGCGACTGGGACAAAGCCGAAAGGACAACAAACAATTATAATGAGTAAAGTTGACTATAATCATCGAATTAGAAATTAATAAGTAAATACAGTTCCTTTAAGTAAATAACCATAATTAATAACATATCAACTGATTCTAACTATCGCCACTAGTATCTAAAATCACTAGTAATAACACTGTTATTAACATAGAAGATAAAGCTGAGTAAAAGAACCTATCGTTTATTCTATTTAATTTCAAGCTCTTTTCTCGTTCTATCGTATTTCTAACCATTGATAAAAAAATTTCCCAAGTTTTAAAATAAATTGAATCGTCTTTCTCTTTCGTCTCTAAGGTTAATCTATCCATTTCTGTATTATCTAGCTTATGAGTAAATTTTAGATTATTACTAATAGTTTAATGTGGTTGAATTTATATTATTTTTAGTATTATGGTTTAATTATAATATTATTTTTGTTTTTAATTTGTTAATATTTATTTTGAAAAGGAGTTAAAGTATGTCATGGATTTGATTGTTAGTATAGTTGGGTAATGTTAGTTAGATTATGATTGTTTATTTGTAACCCTGTAATAAAGCTCTGGGAAGTGGGGGAGGGGGGAGGGGTGGGAGGGATTTGGGATATATATTGTATAAAATTTTTAAAACTTTTAATAAAAAAATCTATCCATTTCTGCACATTCTAAAATTTTGGTAATTATAGTCTGATCAGATAGTGAATTTTCATTTTTCCAAAATTGGGCAAATACTATTCTTACAGCTGTTAAAACATGTAGTATTAAATAAACATTCTCTTTACCATAATTAGGTCCTAGTATTCTTAGCAAAAACAATTCCAGTTTAAATTCCATCTGTATTTTCATCATCTTTTCCAGCCATTTATGAATCTTAGACCAATATTTCTTTGCGTTAGGGCATGTCCACCAGGCATGGTAGTGAGTACCTGGCTTTTGTTTACATTTCCAACAGGTATTCTTGATCTCTTCCATTTCAGCTGACAGCATGGCTACATGAATATACAGGGAGTCTTGATAGAACAAGAACTGTATTAATCTAAATATGGACAGCATAGATTAAGGGGAAAAGAGAGTAAATGCATAGGGTAGCCGTTTGAGATTTGTACGAATGATACTTGTATGTAATTGAATTATTATAACTCAGCCGCCACATTGCTTTTTAAATATGTAAATGCAATATTAGAAAATTAATCAAACTTATTAAAAAAAAAAGAATATACAGGGAGTCCTTGACAAATGGCCGCAGCTGAGCCCCGAATTTTTGCTGCTGACCATGGCAGTTGTTGCCCCATTTTACAACCTTTCTCACCACAGGGGTTAAGCGAATCACTGTAATAAATGTTAAGTTAGTAACATGGTTGTGAAATGAACCTGACTTCCCTGTTGACTTTGCTTGGTACAGGTCAGAAATGGTGATCACATGACCCCGGGACACTACCAACAGTCATAAGCACAAGTCAGTTGCCCGGCATCTGAATTTTGATCATGTGACCATAGAGATGTTGAAACGGTCCAGGAGGCCTGAGAGATGGACTATAAATCACACCAAAACATAAATGAATGAATAAAATGGAGTCAGTTGGTCTAGTGAAGGGGTAGGCCACCTTGGCTCTTTTATGACTCGTGGACTTCAACTCCCAGAATTCCTGAGTCAGCCATGCTGAGGGGACAGGGAGAGGTTTCCAAGCTGAGCCATGCTGGCTCAGGAATTCTGGGAGTTGAAGTCCACGAGTCATGAGGTGGCCATAGTTCCCCCATGCTGGCTCAGGAATTCTGGGAGTTGAAGTCCACGAGTCATAGAAGAGCCAAGGTTGCCTACCTCTGGTGTAGTAGTTAAGGCAGCAGGCTAGAAACCAGGAGACTGTGAATTCTAGTCCCTCCTTAGGCATAAAAACCAGCTGGGTGACTTTGGGCCAATCCCCAGGAGACGGTGAGTTCTAGTCCCACCTTAGGCATGAAAGTTGACTGGGTGATTTGGGGCCAATCACCAGGAGACAGTGAGTTCTAGTCCCACCTTAGGCACGAAGGTTGACTGGGAGACTTTGGGCCAGTCACCAGGAGGCGGTGAGTTCTAGTCCCGCCTTAGGCTCAAAAGCTGACTGGGTGACTTTGGGCCAATCACCAGGAGACGGTGAGTTCTAGTCCCGCCTTAGGCATGAAAGTTGACTGCGTGACTTTGGGCCAATCACCAGGAGACAGTGAGTTCTAGTCCCGCCTTAGGCACAAAGGTTGACTGGGAGACTTTGGGCCAATCACCAGGAGGCGGAGAGTTCTAGTCCCGCCTTAGGCACAAAAGTTGACTGGGTGACTTTGGGCCAATCACCAGGAGACGGTGAGTTCTAGTCCTGCCTTAGGCATGAATGTTGACTGGTTGATTTTGCGCCAATCACCAGGAGACCGTGAGTTCTAGTCCCATCTCAGGCATGAAAGCCAGTTGAGTAATTTTGGATCAATCACCAGGTGTTTCTGAGTTCTAATCCTTCTTTCGGCATGAAAGTCAATTGGGTGACTTTGAGCCGGTCACTCACTCTCAGCCCAACCCACCTCATAGGGTTGTTGTGGGAAAAATAGGAGGTGGAAGGAGTATAAGATACGTTCACCTCTTTGTCTATAAAAGGATGACAAAAGCAAGATATAAGTCAGTAAATAAAACATCTGGTTCTACAACCTGCAGTGGCATCCTGAGTTGAAAAGAATCTTGAAGTAAAATGCGACCACTGGGCAAAGTACAGACAGCTGTCCTTGATCTATCTGAAGAATAAATCATAGTTAACAGTCAAACACCGCACCATGAAGCAATCCTGCCCACCACCATTAAAGCTGTCTTGTAAAAACACTAAACTTGTGAGACCTCTTTATTTCAGGTTGAATGGTCTGTTGAGCAAACTTTCGTCCAACTTGACCCGTTTCTTTTGAAAGGACGTTCTGAGCTTGGATGTTTTTGCTGCAGAATCTGTTCTCTATTTGCTACAAAAGCTATTCTCCAAAACTCCTGAAGGCAGGACAAGAAGCAACGGATGGAGACTAACCAAGGAGAGAAGCAACCTAGAACTATGGAGAAACTTCCTGACAGTGAGAACAATCAACCAGTGGAACAACCTGACTCCAGAAGTGGTGAATGCTCCAACAGTGGAAGTTTTGAAGAAGAGACTGGACAGCCATTTGTCCGAAATGGCATAGGGTTTCCTGCCTGAGCAGCAAGCTGGACTAGAAGACCTTCAAGGTCCCTTCCAAGTTTGTCATTCTGTTATTCTGTAAAAGTTCAGGAGAGAAGGATGAGGGGTGATAGGATAGCAGTGCTCCAATATCTCAGGGGCTGCCCCAAAGAAGAGGGAGTCAAGCTATTCTCCAAAGTGCTGAAGGCAGGACAAGAAGCAACGGATGGAAACTCATCAAGGAGAGAAGCAACCTAGAACTAAGGAGAAACTTCCTGACAGTTAGAACAATTAACCAGTGGAACAACCTGCCTCCAGAAGCGGTGAATGCTCCAACACTGGAAGTTTTTAAGAAGAGACTGGACAGCCTTTTGTCTGAAATGGTATAGGGCTGGGGTATAGGGCAACCTTGGCTCTTTTATGCCTCGTGGACTCCCAGAATTCCTGAGCCAGCCATGCTGAGGGGAAAGGGAGAGGTTTCCAAGCTGAGCCATGCTGGCTCAGGAATTCTGGGAGTTGAAGTCCACAAATCATAAGAGAGCCAAGGTTGCCTACCCCTGGTATAGGGTTTCCTGCCTGAGCAGGGGGTTGGACTAGATGACCCCCAAGGTCTCTTCCAACCTTGTTGTTCTATGGATACCTGGACTTTATTTTCTCATCCTAGTCAGAGACAGGAAATGAGGGTTATAAAATAGTTCGGGGGGGGGGGTAGAAGGAAGCTTTCTGAATGTCACATGCCAAGTTTTAAATAAGGGGAGCTATTGCTGTATCATTACACTTTATGGTATAATTTTAGGATCATCTAATTGTCAGGCATGGATGAATGCAGATCTATCTTTCTGGAGACCTTTTATTTAATTTGTGCACAAAATAATTGGAGCCAAATAGGCAAAACATACATTATATAAATGATAGCGTGGATCAGACCAGCCGTTGGGTTAAAGTTTTCCATAACATTCTTTTAATGAAGTTCGCTAACATTTATATCTGAGTTCCTTCTTGCCAAGGGATGGATAGATAATAGGCAGCATAAGCCGTAGCTGGATAAGAGGACCCCCTCCCTAATTTCTCAGGGAGTAAGGGAGACTGGGGGATAATTGGATTTTCAGACTTGGAAGACTCTGTTAGTATAGCCTTGCAAGGAATTACCCACTTCTATATATGTCTTGAATATATATATGTGAAGTGAGGTGTTGATACCACTTTGTAATGCCTTGATAAGGCCACACTTGGAATCCTGCATCCAGTTTTGGTCACCACGATGTAAAAAAGATGTTGAGACTCTAGAAAGAGTGCAGAGAAGAGCAACAAAGATGATCAGGGGGCTGGAGGTCAAAACATACAAAGAACAGTTGCAGGAATTGGGTATGTCTAGTTTAATGAAGAGAAGGACAGGGACATGATAACAGTGTTATAGACAAGCCACTTAATATAAACAGAGAGCAAATGCCAGTTCCTTCTAGCATGGATGATGTTATCTAGTTGGGTAATGAAATGTTTGCAAGGAAACAACTAAGCCCAGAGAGCTCCAAGGACCCCACAAAAAGGTAGAATTAGTGAATATATTGTTGTTGTTGTTAGTAGCGAAGTCGTGTCTGACCCATTGCAACCCCATGGACAATGTTCCTCCAGGCCTTCCCGTCCTCTACCATCTTCTGGAGTCCATTTAAGCTCATGCCTCCTGCTTCAGTGACTCCATCCAGCCATCTCATTCTCTGTCGTCCCCTTCTTCTCTTGCCCTCCATCTTTCCCAGCATCAGGCTCTTCTCCAGTGAGTCCTTCCTTCTCATTAGGTGGCCAAAGTATTTGAGTTTCAACTTCAGGATCTGGCCTTCTAAAGAGCAGTCAGGGTTGATCTCTTCTAGGACTGACCGGTTTGATCGCCTTGCAGTCCAGGGGACTCGCAGGAGTCTTCTCCAGCACCATAGTTCAAAGGCCTCCATTCTTTGGCACTCAGCCTTTCTTATAGTATTATGGGCTTATGAATATACATCTTCTAAATAAATATATAAATAAAATATATATATTAAAAGGTCTGTACAGAAGCCTGCCAATTTTTTACGGAGCGCTAAGAAAGAAAGAGAAGCGTTTAAATTTTAATGCGTTCCTTATCCTCAGCCAGTATCATCTAACCATCTTCTACTATTAATTAGTCTTAAACTGCCAAATAAACTGTCTATTTCCACGGCTTGCCCTCTGCACAAGCGAACATTTTTAAAATCCTCAACTGCATTTATGTATTTGAGTCTTTGTTAAATGCTTTGTTTCTGAGTTTACATTTTCCATCGTTTTCTATCAGCCCTTCAAGGTAAAATAATATCTATATTCCCAAGGTAGCTTGCAACAGATATCGGAAACATAAATCAGTAAAACTATGATGTTAAAACAAAAGCAATCAGACTAAAGTGCACTTTCCCCCCTGTCCTTTCTTCTGAGAATGGTTCCCCAAATGCCCCTGGGAAACCCGGTTCTGAAAACAAGTGTACAATCATCTTTTGCCAACACTGTTTGTTGTTGTCTGAGCCCCAAGACCCAGAAGCACAATTCTTCTAATGGTGGAAGAATTAATTTGCTTTGTTTTGATAAAGTTCAATACCTCAGGTTTTTCGTTGTGTTATGAAGAGCAAGCACTGTCTCTTGGAAACCTGTTTATGTGGTCTAACAGAATAGCAGAGTTGGAAGGGACCTTGAAGGTCTTCTAGTCCAACCCTCTACTCAGGCAGAAGACTCTATACCGTAACAGACAAATGGCTGTCCAGTCTCTTCTTAAAAGCCTCCAGTGTTGGAGCATTCACAGCTTCTGGAGGCAGGTCGTTCCACTGGTTAATTGTCCTCACTGTCAGGAAGTTTCTCCTTAATTCCAAGTTGCTTCTCTCCTTGATTAGTTCAATCAATCGATCAATCAGAATAGAGCTGGAAGGGATCTTGGAGATCATCTAGTCCATTCCCCCCCTCGCTCAAGCAGGAAACCCTATACCAGGGCTTTTCAACCAGTGGTACGGGTACCACCTGTGGTACATTGGCACCTGGCAGCTGGTACGCAACCATCCTAGAAAAGTGGTAGCGGGGGAGGGGAATGAGCTGAACCAGTGGCAGCACCGCACAAGCCTGTGCGAGAGATGTCTGGAGCTGCAGGGCTGTCAGGGCTCAGTGGAAGCACCAGGATCAGCACTTCTTCAGGGCTGTCAGGGCTCAGCGGAAGCGCCAGGATCAGTACCAGGCTCCAGCTGGAGCTCAGCGCTGATCCTGGTGCTTCTGCTGAGCCAAGAAGCACCAATCAGCTGGAATGTTGCAGCATCTCTAGGCTCTTGTGATTTACATGCAGATGCTTGACCACTGATTCATATTTATGACGGTCACAGTGTCCCAGGGTCATGTGAAGTGACCAAAACCTGCTGCAACCACCCAGCAGACGGGGGGGGGAATGAAAACCAACCCCCCCACCCCACCCCCGCTGCCAATCCTCAACGGAAATGCTCACAACAATGAAAACCTCAGACAGGAGGAAGAGCGCCACCAGGTGGGCAGGCAGGTGTCTTGCTTGGCTGTGGCTTGGGGGGCACTTTTTTCAGTGCCATTGTAACTTCGAACAGTCACTAAGCAAAATGTTGTAAGTCGAGGACTACCTGTACGTCATCACTTTTTTCCTTTTTTGGAGAGGGGTCATCAGGTTTTTGACATCTTGCTAGGTGACTGGTGGTACTCGGATATTGCCATATCCGGTACAATGGGTGAAAAGGTTGAAAAGCCCTGCCCTATACCATTTCAGACAAGTGGCTGTCCAGTCTCTTCTTAAAAACCTCCATCGATGCAGCGCCCACAATTTCTGGAGGCAAACATAATAGTTTGGCAAAGCATCAACCACTTCATTCACTTCTTAGGATACAATTCATCTCGTCCTGAGATATGTGATTTTTTTTTCTTTCCCCTGACCGTTTTTCTCTAAATTGCAACTTTCATTCCTGCTCCACCAGCTTCCATACAGGTAGTCCTCTATTTATGACCAACATTTGATCCCCACATTTCTGTTAAGTGAAACATTTGTTAAGTGAGTTTGGACCCATTGTGAAACTTTTGTTTGCCATCCTTGTGAAGTGAATGGCTGAAATTGTTAAGTTAGTAACACGGTTGTTAAGAGACTCTGTGAATGCTCCGACACTGGACGTTTTTAAGAAGAGACTGGACAGCCATTGGTCTGAAATGGTATAGGGTTTCCTGCCTGAGCAGGGGTTTGGACTAGATGACCTCCAAGGTCCCTTCCAACTTTATTATTATTAAAAAAACTTGCAAAGTCAGTTTTACCTGGGACAGCTTACAGCTCTAACACCATCAAACATCAACCTCTGCCTATCCCGGGTCTTTGAGGATAGATCAGTGGTTCTCAACCTGTGGGTCGGGACCCCATTTGGGGTCAAACGATCATTTCACGGGGGTCGCCAAACAACGCAGTCCGCCATTTTTTCCCCCTTTTCCTTAGCTGTGCTACTCCCTTTTATTGTATTGGCTTTTGAAAGCCAATAGAATAGACTCTCTTGAATAGAGTCTAATTCTATTGGCTTTCAAAAGCCAATAGGAATTGTCCAGGCTGTCTCTGCCCTGCTGAGCCCGCCAAAAGCCCCATTCTGCAAACGGTGCTGCACCATTGAATAGTCCTCGACTTACGACCGGTTGAGTAGTCCTCGACTTACAACCGGTTGGGAGTCACGGCATTAAAAAGGTTGAGAACCATTGTGATAGATGGATAAAAATGCCAAATCCAGTCTGAACATGGTATAGGGTTTCCTGCCTGAGCAGGGGGTTGGACTAGATGACCTTCAAGGTCCCTTCCAACATTGTTCTTGTTCTTGTTACTGTTACTGTTATTGTTCTTATTCTCCATTGGCTTTACTTGTCAGACGGTCGCAAAAGGGAATCGCGTGACCCCAGGACACGGCGACCGTCCTACATGCGAGCATCCCAAGGCGATCACATGATCGTGGGGGTGCTGCAAAGGTCGCGACGGTGAAAAAAAGGTCACGAGCCCCCTTTCTAAATGAACTGGGGTAAGTTGAGAACTTCCTGTGGTTATTTGGGCTGTGAAGGTAAAGCCAAGTTAGGATTGCGAGCAGCTCTGCCTTTTCTTTGCCACCGTTCGCATTTTGCTTTCATCCCGGAGCAGCTCTGCCCCTCTGTTCCTTTTCTTCTCCTTTTGAGAGAAGACAATATCTACGGAAGCCATCGTAAGGCTTTCACTGGAGCTCAGCTCATTTTATGCTTTTGCTTTCCTGAAAACAATTTTACAGTTCGGGGCTTCCTCTCTGCAGCCTTTTCTTTGTGACCAGGTCCTTGATATGTAGCTTTGGGCTTTCAGAACTTCACCAAGCTTTTTGTGTAATCACATTTATCTCTGTACAGTGCTTTTTTTTTTAATTGAAAGTTTTTAAAATTTTACAATAAAATACTCCCCCCCTCCCGCCCCCCACCTCCCTCCCCCCTGCTTCCCAGAGCTGAATACAGTGTTAAAAACAACAAAAAACATACAACTTAGATGAACATCAAACAATTATACATACATCCAAAAAACAAAATTTAAATACTTTAACTCCAATACATAAAAGCAAATTCTAACCATTACCCTTAAACATAGACTATTCAAAAGCTGAATAATATTTTCTAATCTCAAATTTATTCTGTATAAAATTCACCCATCTTTTCCACACCAAAATAAATTTCTCTTGCGATTGATCTTTCAAATAAGCCGAAATTTTTGCCATTTCAGATAAATAAGAAACTTTAAGAAACCCATTCTTCTAAAGTAGGCAAAGAGTCCTTCTTCCAATATTGCCCAATCAGCAACCTTGCCGCTGTAATTAAATTCAACATTAGAATAATTTCTTTAGCATCACAATCAACAATAATGCCTAACAAAAACAATTGTGGTGTAAATTTTATCCTTCTATTAAAAATCTTCTGAATGTTCCACCAAATCTTAATCCAGAAAGCTTTTATATTTCTACATGACCACCAAATATGATAATAGGTTGCATCCAAACAACCACATCTCCAACATTTAGGCTGCACATTTGAATACATACGAAACATCTTTTGTGGATCAAGGTGCCACCTATAAAACATTTTATAAAAATTTTCTCGTAAATTTTGAGCCTGAGTAAATTTAACATTCCTCACCCAGATTATCTCCCATATATCTAATAAAATCGGCTCATCAAAATTTTGAGCCCATTTAACCATACAACCTTTAACTAATTCTGTTTCTGAATCCAGTTCCACTAAAACACTATAAACTCTTTTTATATGAGTTCGACGTTGATCTTTAATTTGTTTCATCAAATTCACATCCTCCCTAATAAAACCCACTTTTTGATCTATTCTCCACCTTTCTAATAATTGCCTATACTGAAACCAAGAATAATTAATATTTTCTTGCGCTAATTCATCCATAGATTTTGTACAATGCTTTTTTTTCCCTTTGGGGTGTGTGTGTGTGTGTGTGTTTGTTGATACGTCTTCGTGGAATGCATCCCACAATTCTGCCTCTTTCCTGCACACTAATGCCATTATTCAAAGAGCATTCTTTGAAGAGTTACATACACTTTCCCCCTTTACTTCCTTCCACCCATCTTTCTTTCTTCCATCTGTTTTCCTTCCCTCCCTCTCTCTCTCCCCCCTCGTTCCCTCCTTTCCATCTTTCTTTCTTTCATTTGTTTTCCTTCTTCCTTCCCTCCCTCTCTCTCTTCCCTTCTCTTTTCCCTCCCTTTCATCTTTCTCTCTTCCATTTGTCTTCCTTCTTCCTTCCCTCCCTCTCTCTCTCTTCCCCTCTCTTTTCCCTCCTTTCCATCTTTCTTTCTTCATTTGTCTTCCTTCCCTCCCTCCCTCTCTCTCTTTCCCCTCTTTCCCTCCCTTTCATCTTTCTCTCTTCCATTTGTCTCCCTTCTTCCTTCTCTCCCTCCCTCCCTCTCTTTCCTTTTCTCTCCTTTCCATCTTTCTTTCCATGTCTTCCTTCCTTCTCTCTCTCTCTCTTCCCCTCTCTTTCCCTCCCTTTCATCTTTCTCTCTTCTATTTGTCTTCCTTCCTTCCTTCCTTTTCCTTCCTTCCTCTTCCCTCCCTCCCTTTTCCCTTCCCTTCCCTTATTCTCTCCTTTTCACTCTCTCCCTTCCTTCTTTCTTTATTCCTTGCATTTGTCTTCCTTCCTTCCTTCCTTCCTTCCTTCCTTCCTTCCTTCCTTCCTTCCTTCCTTCCTTCCTTCCTCTCTCTTCTCTCCCTCCCTTTTCCCTTCCCTTCCCTCCCTTTCATTATTTATTAAATGATAGCAGATAGAATAACCGGTAATTAGTTGCTTTCAGAAGATCACTTGAGTTCCAGAGAGAGAGAGAGAGATTCTTCACCAAAGAATGTGGGTGTCAGAATCCAATTATATTTCATCTTTAATTATCAAATATAGAAACTCCCAATTCTGCCATCTCTGGATTCTGCCATAAGAGGGAGAGAAGGGGGAGAACAAAGGGGCTTTATGGCCCTCACTTCCTTCAGTACACTTCAAAGGGCTGAATGTTGAATGTGTGTTTATTGTAACCTTGAAGTGTTAGCATACCAAAGGAGAGTATTTGCCTTTCATGTAGTTATCTGAAGTCTCCATCCAGATGGAAGAAAGAAGAAAAGGGGTGGAATTGTGATACTTGAAACTATCACTGGAAGGGGGGTTGATTGGGTGGGACTACTGGGGAACCCCTTAAAACCTTGAATGGAAGAGCTTGAACCCCAAGTCCTGTCTAGCATGCCTGCAACCACTTCTCTTAATAAAGGATTCCTGTTGGAAGAATTATTCCAAGAGTTCTGTCTTCTTAAGATGCAAAGTGGGGTGGGTCCTTACATTAGACAGGACTTGCAAAATTAATCCACCTGGAAGGTAGACCCTTGCCGGGGGATTTTGCAAAAATTTACCATGTCAGACAACGAAGCAAGAGAGGGAGAAAACTCCCTGGAAAGAGAGCCGCTGACCCAGTTGGAACCTTGCCAGATGTTGGAATCCGAGAGGCCAGATTCCTCAGGAGAAGAAGTGGTGGAGGGTGAACAACACTTCGAAATAAAGGAAGTCCTGGATTCTAGGAGATATCATGGGGCAACTCAGTACCTAGTTGCCTGGAAACACCTCCCTGCCTCACAAAATGAGTGGGTCCATAAACGTCATGTCAGAGCCCCGAAGCTATTGAAGAAGTTTCACACAGAGTATCCTAACAAGCCTGACTAAATTTTATACTTGTGTTTTCTTTCAGGTGGATCTCTCTTATTGTTAAGAGGGGCCGGATGTCAGAATCCAATTATATTTCATCTTTAATTATCAAATATAGAAACTCCCAATTCTGCCATCTCTGGATTCTGCCATAAGAGGGAGAGAAGGGGGAGAACAAAGGGGCTTTATGGCCCTCACTTCCTTCAGTACACTTCAAAGGGCTGAATGTTGAATGTGTGTTTATTGTAACCTCGAAGTGTTAGCATACCAAAGGAGAGTATTTGCCTTTCATGTAGTTATCTGAAGTCTCCATCCAGACGGAAGAAAGAAGAAAAGGGGTGGAATTGTGATACTTGAAACTATCACTGGAAGGGGGGTTGATTGGGTGGGACTACTGGGGAACCCCTTAAAACCTTGAATGGAAGAGCTTGAACCCCAAGTCCTGTCTAGCATGCCTGCAACCACTTCTCTTAATAAAGGATTCCTGTTGGAAGAATTATTCCAAGAGTTCTGTCTTCTTAAGATGCAAAGTGGGGTGGGTCCTTACAGTGGGTTCCAAATGTACCCCCAGGTTCCTTTAAACTGTAGGGTCAGCGATCCACCCCCTTCAATGCCCATATTGCTGCACCATTGCTGATGGCAGAGGAGGCAATCCTGATAGCACTATATGGAGGCTTCTATTACTCCCATATTTATAAATGTTTGAACAAGAAGAAAGAGAATTGTCATTTTTATTCAGCGGGGTGTTTTGAAGTACCGTCCGCAAAAGCAGCTAGTCATTTCTTTGACGTTCCACAATTATTTCCTAATTCTAGTTCAGAAAGAGTTGCCAAGAATGATCTTGTTGGTGTTTTTCTTCTCCGCCTTTATGCAACTCGCTTCAAATTATCGGCGTATTCGTAACAGCAAAATTGGAGGGGTGAAAAGTTTTATGCTGCTTCTCTTGCCTAATAAACAGAGTGAAATACATAGCGTTGTGGGGGGCAAAAAATAGGAGTGATAAATTGCATCCTTTGCCGAATAGCTGGGAGCCACATTTACAGAGGACAATTGGACCACTTAATGCAGAGATATTCCAATTTTCATTCCGTTTTGCAGATGAGTGGTAACTATTCACACAGATGCAAGACCTCGTTCGATGGATAGCCCTTCTCATTCCAGCTTTGACGATTCCTTCAATTAGACATCTTTCCCATTTCTGCATGCAGCATCTATTGGTTTGGTCTCTCTCCTGGCGCTCTGAATGAGTGATAATACAGTGGAAAGTAGCAGAAATTACCAGAATTCCAATAGAAGAGAAAATTTTAGCTCAGGGTTGAACTGTGAGGAAAAGTGAAGAGTGAAGACTTATCTTTCTCCTTCTCCTCCCCACTGTCTCCTATTATTTACTTTTGTATTTTTGTATTTTATTCTAGGGTGCTGGAGAAGACTCCTGCGAGTCCCCGGGACTGCAAGGTGACCAAACCGGTCAGTCCTAGAGGAGATCAACCCCGACTGCTCTTTAGAAGGCCAGATCCTGAAGTTGAAACTCAAATACTTTGGCCACCTAATGAGAAGAAAGGACTCACTGGAGAAGAGCCTAATGCTGGGAAAGATGGAGGGCAAGAGAAGAATGGGACGACAGAGAATGACGTGGCTGGATGGAGTCACTGAAGCAGTAGGTGTGAGCTTAAATGGACTCCAGAAGATGGTAGAGGACAGGAAGGTCTGGAGGAACGTTGTCCATGGCATCGCGATGGGTCAGACACGACTTCGCAACTAACAACAACAATTTTATTCTATAATCTAATAAAATGTCATGAACAGTAAAAAAAAATAATAAAGAAAAGAACTGCGAGGTCCTTGATGGTCTCTGAGCTTGGTCGTTTTTTTCCACTGCATCTAGCAGAGAACATCCATGGACATCAACTAGAAGTCAGAAGACATCATGAAAACTCCTTAATTGCACAACCCATGGATGGCCTTCACCATAGTTTTGACACTGTGGGGAAACGGTGAGAATCCAAATTAAGCCGAGTCCAAAAATAATAAATTGATTGCAGGGCCCTCACAATAAACACTGGCCCAATTAAGAAATATCAGAGAATTGTGCAGCAAGTCTCCAAATGGAGTCAGAGACGCTGACAAGAACTTGTAGTTTTTATACAGATAGATATATTTTACAACTATGTACGCAGCAAACTAGATAGTCAGGCAAACAGGAGCATCCTGAGGTAAATCGCAAAGCGTACAGGTGGGAAAAAAGGGAAACGCCCCCTACCCATCTACAGCAACCAATCACAGATTGCCTCAGGCAAGAGTTAGCACTCTTCAACCAATCAGCTATAACTGTGTGTTCTGGCTCACTGTTACTTGGGTCAAAAGTAGTAACCATAAGAGGAATCTAGGAGTTCTAGCAGATAGCCACTTAAATATGAGCCCTCAGTGTGCTGCCGCTGCCAAAAAAGCCAATGCAGTGCTGGGTTGCATTAACAGAGGGATGACTTCAAGATTACGAGTAGTGATAATGCTGCTTTACAGTATACTGTAGTTGTGAGGGTACCACTTGGAGTACAGCATCCAGTTCTGGTTGCCACGATACGAAAAAACATGTTGAGACTCTAGAAAGTGAGCAGCGAAGAGCAACAAAGATGATTAGGGGACTGGAGGTTAAATCGTATGATGAATGGTTGCACCAACATTGCACTTTCTTGACTATGTTCTCGGTACCTAGGCACTGAGCAGCAGAAAGAAAGAAAGAAAGAAAGAAAGAAAGGAAGGAAGGAAGGAAGGAAGGAAGGAAGGAAGGAAGGAAGGAAGGAAGGAAGGTTGGAAAGGAAAGTTGGGAAGGAAAGTTGGGAAAGAGATGGAGGGAAGGAAGGAATGAAGGAAGGAAAGAAAAAAAGAAAGAAAGGAAGAAAGAAAGAAAGAAAGAAAGAAAGAAAGAAAGAAAGAAAGAAAGAAAATTGGGAAGGAAGGAAGGAAATAAAGTTAGGAAGGAAAGAGGGAGGGAGGGAAGGAAGAAAGAAAGAAAGGAAGGAAGGAAGGAAGGAAGGAAGGAAGGAAGGAAGGAAGGAAAGAAGGAAAGAGAGAGGAAGGAAGGAAGGAAAGAAGGAAGGAAGGGAGGGAGGGAGGGAGGGAGGGAGGGAGGGAGGGAGGGAGGAAGGGAGTTTTAATACCAAAGATGCATGGTTTTGAAGCTCCGTATTCAACACTGACATAAAACCAGCACCGCATGTTGAGTGGTGAAATATGTTCCCTCCTTCCAAAATGACAGGATTGTTGCTGCTTTCCTGCAGGGAGAAAAACTTAAAAATAATACTCCTGGCTTCAGCGTCAGTCTTTTCCAAATTCTCATAAATCTACCACTGATCCTTCGCTTATTCTTCTCTCTGGTGGAGATAAAGAATGCCGCCTCCTTCAAGTCAAGCTTGAACCCTGGTGATTTCAAGGACATCTCCATGTCATTTTCTTGTGGACAGGGAGAGGCTCCAGATTTCATCTTTCTTTTTCTTTCTTTTGTTTAACTTTTTGGTCTAAATTACAATCCCGGTACTTTTTCACAGAGCTCTTTCATCCAACCATTAAATCATCCAGCACAGTTCAGCTTCCAAGCTCAGACAATATCAGCCGGGAGGAGAGATTCTGTGCTCTGCGAAAAGTAAAGTTCAGAAGACCCCTGTTTTGTAAGACCGTCTCTTAACTTTGGCCTCTTTGGGCCGTCATGTGGATAGAGCCATTGCTGCATGGAAGTTAGCTCGTAATTCTTGTAGAAAGAGGAATGGAAATGATTTTGCTTGCTAAATCCCCAGGAAAAGCTTGCTAAAACAGAATCCCCAAATGTAGAGGTGGGACAAAGTGACTGTCTGAACAGGAAACCTCGAGAACAGATATCTCTGGAGGTCCTCAGTCATCCAGCTCATGGTTGTCCCATGCTGAAGAAGCTTCTTGATCGAGAAGCAAAATGTTATGGTTCCGACAAATGAAACTCTTCCGAGACCTTTGAGGCATTGTTTACCTTAAAGAATCTTTATTCCAGCATCATCTAATTCTAAGAGTAAAGCATAAGGAAGAAAAAGGCTGCATCTTCATAGGTTGTCAAAGCAAGAACATCCAATGTTAACAGCGTTGATATTAAACATCTTCAAAGAAAAACAAGTCCAGTTGCCTCCTGAAAAAAGCACCTTTGGGACAGCCATGACCTGGATGACTCAGAATCTCCACAGACATTTGGCTATGCAATTTGGGATGGACGCCCTTCGAATGGTGAGGGAGGAAGAACAGATTTCCAGAAAACATTGCAGACCGCAGGAACCGTTTGTGCTTCAGTTTGAGAGGCAGACAACACAGACGCATCTCCAATGGCCTGTGCCCATCTTCAACGGTGAAGGGACACAGGGGAGAAGACACCCTGCAGCCAAGAAGACTCCACACCCATTTGCACCACTTAGGTGACCCCGAGGACACAGGTAAACCTCCAAGTGGCCTCAAGGACTCTCTAAAAGGATGCAAATGACCAGCTGTCTGCAAGGAGCATAAATCCTTCCATTCCCCCACCATCCAGTCAGAACTGAAGAAGCTTCTTGGATGAGAAGCAAAACATCTTCAAAACGTCTTTACCTTGCTCAATAGTAGCAACTGTGAGAGGGACCTCGGAGTCCTAGTGGACAATCACTTAGGTATGACCCAGCCGTGTGCTGCAGCTGCCAAAAAAGCCAACACAGTGCTAAGCTGCATTAAGAGAGGGATAGAATCAAGATCGTGTGAAGTGTTAATACCACTTTACAATGCCTTGGTAAGGCCACACTTGGAATACTGAATCCAGTTTTGGTCACCATGATGTAAAAAAGATGTTGAGACTCTAGAAAGAGTACAGAGAAGAGCAACAAGGATGATCAGGGGACTGGAGGCTAAAACATATAAGGAATGGTTGCTGGAATTGGGTATATCTAATTTAATGAGGAGAAGGACGAGGGGGGACATGATAGCAGCCTTCCAATATCTCAGGGGCTGCCCCAAAGAAGAGGGAGTCAAGCTATTCTCCAAAGCACCTGAAGGCAGGACAAGAAGCAACAGATGGAAACTAATCAAGGAGAGAAGCAACCTAGAACTGAGGAGAAACTTTTTGACAGTCAGAACAATTAACCAGTGGAACAACCTGCCTTCAGAAGTGGTGAATGCTCCAACACTGGAAGTTTTTAAGAAGAGACTGGACAGCCATTTGTCTGAAATGATATAGGATTTCCTGCCTGAGCAGGGGGCTGGACTAGATGACCTCCAAGGTACATTCCAACATTTATATTATTATTATTATTATTATTATTATTATTATTATTATTATTATTATTATTATTGTTGTTGTTGTTGTTGTTGTTGTTGTTGTTGTTGTTGTTGTTTTGTTGTTAATATTAAATCAAGAAAGTCCAGTTGCCTCTTGAAAAACCACTTTTGGGACGAGGGAACAGATGTGCTTAATATACATTTAGAACAGATGATTATACTGAAATATATAAGTTTTGCAGATATGTGAAAGGCAACAGATTAAGAAAAGAGGAACCTGGAGGGTGCTAATGTACTAATGATGTTATTAGAAATTAGGGGCAAATATGCTGATGGCTGTTGAACATTGCAAATGCAAGCTAAGCAATATGAATCAAACCTTGGTATGGTCCTTGGATGACCTAAGAGGGGTTGGTTTAAGATGAGCTTATGGAGGAGTATCTATAAAAAACTGTACTATTGAAGGAGTGGTTTTTACACAGTGATCCCTCTGTGTCCCTTCTTCTGCGCAGAATAAAGCTTTTGCAAATCTTCACCTGATTGGGTTTTGCAGACCAGGCAGAACCAGTTTTCTGGGACAACATGTCAACAAGGAACTGTGTTATCTTATTTTTACTCATCTGTTTCTCCTCCCCTCCCCAACTCTTAGCAATCACAAAAGGGTCTGAAACTGATCTCAAGTGCACGGCAATCAAATTTTCCAACGACTAGAGAAAAACTGGGGGGGGGAGGTCACGATCCATTTTACCTGGGCAAAGAAAATCAGCAAGCTGTAGTAGAAGATTTGAATGGAGAAATTGTTTCAAAGCAAACAATTGGAGAGAGGCCTACAACTAGCTCTGATTTAGTTCCTCGTCTGATTAAAGGGATGGGTTGGGATAGGAAATGAGCAGTTGGAGATGCTGTGTTTGCAAAAAAAAAAAAAAAAATGGATTTGCAAAACTGGAAGGGTTTATATGTAGGAATGGAGTAGATCGGATTTTTTTTCCCCATGCTCTAATATGAACTCACTTCATTTACAGAATAAAAGAGCTGGAAGGGTCCTTAGAGGTCTTCTAGTCCAGCCCCCTGCTCAAGCAGGAGAACCTATACCATTTCAGACAAATGGCTGTCCAGTCTCTTCTTGAAAACCTCCAATGATGGAGCGCCCACAACTTCTGGTGGCAAGCTGTTCCATTGGTTAATTGTCCTCACTGTTAGGAACTTTCTCCTTAATTTCAAGGTTGCTTCTCTCTTTGGTCAGTTTCCAAGCATTGTTTCTCGTCCTGCCGCTGCTATCCTGTCGCCCCTGTTTCTTCTTTTCTTTAGATTAGCCAAACCCAAGTCCTGCAGCCGTTCTTTGTATGTTTTAGTCTCCAGGCCTTTGATCGTCTTAGATTGGTCCTCTCCTTGATTGGTTTCCATCTCTTACTTCCTGTCGTGCTCTCAGGTGCTTTGGCATATAGGTCAACCTCCTCTTCTCTGTGACAGCCTCTCAAATATTGGAAGAGAGCTATCCTATCACCCCTAGTCCTTCTCTTTGTTAAACTAGACATATCCAGTTCCTACAGCAATTCATTGTATGTTTTATCCTCCAGCCCCCTAATCATCTCTGGGGCTGTTCTCTGCACTCTTTCCAAAGGCTCAACATCTTTGTTTATATCATGGCGACCAAAACTGGATGCAGTATTCCAAGTATGGCCTTACCAGTTCAGTATACAGCAATATTAACACTTCACGTGATCTTAATAAGATCCCTCTGTTGATGCATAATGAGCCAAGGTGGCGCAGCAGTTAGAGTGCAGTACTGCAGGCCACTTTAGCTGACTGTGTTCAGCAGGTCAGCGGTTCAAATCTCACCGGCTCAAGGTTGACTCAGCCTTCCATCCTTCCGGGGTAGGTAAAATGAGGACCCAGATTGTTGGGGGCAATGTAAATATATATATACATTGCTTACTGGTGTACACCGCTTAGAGAGTGCTTGCACTTAAAGCGGTATATAAGTCTCATAAATAAATAAATGCAGCCTAGCACTGTGTTGGCTTTTTTGGCAGCTGCAGCACAAGGCTGGCTCATATTTAAGTGATTGTCCACCATGACACCTAGATCCCTCTTGAAGTTACTGCTGATAAGCCAGGTGCCACCTGTTCCAGAGGTCCACAACCTTTGGGGCACCAGGGACCGGTTCCATGGAGAGAGATTTTTCCATGGACCGGAGGTGCATGGTTTTGTGTGCTGCCTGCATCTCATGGATGAGGCTGCCTGCATCTCATGGATGCTTGTTTGTGCAGATCAGTTGCTGGCATGCCACTGCCCAGTACTGGTCCATGGACCAGGTGTTGGAGACCCCTGACCTATTCTATACCTGTGCATTGGTTATTTTTCTCACCACTGAACTGTGTTTTGTTGGATAGGGTCCCGTGTTCAAATCTGTCAAGAGCCTTCTGGATCTTGAGTCTATTTTCTAAAGTGTTGACAGTTCCCCCCCAGCTTGAGGTCAACTTCAAATTTAGTTCCCCTAATAATTGGTGTAATATGTTTGTTTTAGATAAGATAGTTAATTTGGTTTATAGAGTATAGTTAGAATAAATAAGGGAAGTTTTTTTGGATTAAGATTTGGTGGAACATTCAATTGATTCCACAATTATTTTTATTGGGTGTTATTATAGATTGTGATGCCAAAGAAATTAACTTGATGTTGAATTTGATAATAGCTGCAAGGTTATTAGTAGGGCAATATTGGAAGAAGGATTGTTTGCTTACTATAGAAGCATGGATGCTTAAAGTGTTAAATTTAGCAGAAATGGCTGAGATTTCTGTTTATTTGATGGATCACTTACAGGAAAGATACATTTCGGTTTGAAGAAGATGGATAGATTGTATTCAGAATAGATATGGGATTAAAAGGTTATATTTAGTTTATGAGTGAATTTTAGAGTATTATTATTATTAATAGTTTATTATAGTGGAACTTTTTTTATTATATTAATTTGTTTATGTTTTTATTATTATTATGTTTATTTTCAATTTGTTTACAATTATGTTAAAGGGGAGTTAAAGCATATTACAGACTTGGTTATTTATATATTTGGTTAATGTTAGTTAGAGTATGATTATTATATTTGTAACCCTGAACTCAGCTCTGGGAAGTGGGGGAGGGAGAGGGGGGGTTTAGGGTGGGTGGGTTTTGGGGTGTATAATTTTTATAAAACTTTTCAATTAAAAAAAAATTTAGTTCCCCTTCTTTCCCCTCATCTCCATCGTTATGAAGATGTTGACGAGTATTGAACGTTAAGACAAAACCTTGGGGTATTCTACTTTTCTCTGTGTAAACATAGCCATTGAGGATTAATTGGAATATCCCAAGTTAATATCTCAGATAAGACAAATAATTCCCCTTTCTGCCTGGAATGCTTGAATATGAGCTGAAATTAAAAGGCAGACATTCGAGAAAATTCTGTGTGCAAAACAGCACTTAAGGAAAGCCCGTGCTAAACATATATAAAAGGGAAAAACATGTTGGAAAACAAGTTTGAACATTTATTTATGCATTAATTTATTCATTATTAAATCTATACAGTGCCTGACTCTCTATATTCTTGGTGAGCTTAGAAAAGATTTCTTGGTGGAAATGGAGCAAATTTGCACGTGACAAAGACGCTGATATTCTAAAAAGTCAAAGAGAGACACTAATTCAGCCCAAGGGTCACAACCTGTCTAGCAAATAACTCTGGAGCCTTTCAGAAGCAATTTGCTAAACTGCAAAAGAGCCTGACATTCCGAAGAAAGAAATAGAAGCAGATCTGGTTATCTGTCCACAATCCTAAAAGAGGTGACAGATGTTTGCTAATAACAGATTGACATCCCAAGCAATTGAAAACATTTTTTTTTGCCCCCAGTTTTTGAAGAAGGGGGCAACTGAGGTCACATGTACCTTAACATCATTGTGCAAAGATTGTCGATGAGCCCGTGAGGCAATTGTGCATAATGATGTCATGATGGAAGTGACAATGCTGAGGGTTCTGCTGGATGCCACTGCTTGGAACACTTTTGAAAGATGAGAAGGATTCCAAGGGGGCAAATATGAAGAGTCAGGGTCTCAGCAGCCTTTTGACTTTCAGCATAAGGGATGGCGAAGAATGGGTCTGCATAGGGAGATTACTGGGGGGAAGAAAGAAAGAAAGAAAGAAAGAAAGAAAGAAAGAAAGAAAGAAAGAGGGAGGGAGGGAGGGAGGGAGGGAGGGAGGGAGGGAGGGAGGGAGGGAGGAAGGGAGGGAGGAAGGAAGGAAGGAAAAGAAGGGAGGGAGGGAGGGAGGGAGGGAGGGAGGGAGGAAGAAAGGAAAGAAGGAAAAAATAAGAAGAAAGAAAGAGCTTTCTACCAGCAAGACACAGGTAATCCTTGCATTATGGAATATGAGATTTCTGGGATTTCATGCTCCATGCTCCTGGGATCTCATATCCCATAGTTTCAGATCCTGCCATCCCATACTCTGTACTGTGAAATCTTGGAGTCTCATATTCCATAGCGTGAGATTTTAGGGTTTCATATTCTGTAGAATGAGATCCTGGGATTTCATATTCCATAGCATGAGATCCTTGAATCTCATGTTCCACAGCAGGAGGTCCTGGGATCTCCTATTCCATACCATGAGGTCCTGGGATCTCCTATTCCATACCATGAGATACTAAGGTCTTCTATTCCATAGCATTAAATCCTGAGATTTTATATTCTGTAGAACAGCGGTTCTCAACCTATGGGTCGCGACCTCATTTGGGGTCGATTGACCACTTTTCGGGTGTCACCAAAGGCGGCGATCCGCCAATTTGTCCCCTCCGGGGGCAGCGCCGCACATGCGCGCCATGCATGGGGGCGGCGGCGTGCCTCCAGGGGGGGGTGGTGCCCCGCATGCGCGCCGTGCATGGGGGCGGCGGTGCGCCTCCGGGGGGTGGCGCCACGCATGCGCGCCGCACGCGGGACCGGTGCTGCGCATGCGCGCCACACGTGGGGGGCGCCCCCATGCGCGCCGCGCATGCGCATAACATTTGTGTGACGGGGGTCGCCGTCACACAAACGTTGAGAAGCGCTGCTGTAGAATGAGATACTGAGATTTCATATTCCATAGCATGAGATTCCGGGACCTCTTATTCCATAGCATGAGTCCCTGGGATATTAATATTCTGCAGCATTAGATCCTGGGATCTCATATTCCATGGCATGGGATTCTGTCATCTCTTATTCCATAGCATGAGACCCTGGGATGTCATATTCCATAGCATGAGATCCTGGGATGTCATATTCCATAGCATGGGATTCTGTCATCTCTTATTCCATAGCATGATACTCTGGGATCTCATATTCCATAGCATGAGTGTCACCCGGCTCTGCCACGGTGGTTCCTGCGCTTAGATATTCTTCTGACTTCTGGTTACAGCGGCAAAGTGATCGGCCATTTTATTGGCCTATCTTTCCACCATCGGCCCAAAGGAGCAATCTCAGGCCGTGGAAGAAGCTGCCACTCTCCCACGGTCAATGAGGGCCTCCTCAATGGTAACTGCCCCTCCAGGGTGGCTTTTCGACCGGATTAAGGGTCTACCGGCAGCGGAGAACCAGCCGGCGAAGAGAGCAGCCTCTTCACATGGCTGCAAATGCTGCGGTCTGGAACCGGAAGTCTTCCAGCCCCTGGATCCCATGACCACAGGGTGCTGAGACAAGCGGTCACTCATCCTAAGTCACCCACTCGTTCAGCTCCATCAGACTCTAGAATGGTCCCTGAATGAGTGGGGCTAACCGAGGGTTGCCTGCAGCCAGGATCGTGCCAGTTTCTGCAATGCACAATAAAACCAAGTCCACTTCTCTCCGAAATTAAGTCTCCCGTAATTGCGTGGCACAAATCAAACTTGACTTAACCCCGGCTAGATCAAAAGAGCTGCCAAAGCTCCCACCGTTCGCAGGTTTTACAGAATAGCAGTGGAAACAGTTGACTGCTATTTCAGAAAGAAAAGAAAAGAAAAAAGAATTTACCAGGCTGAAGCAGGACTGTCCCCCTCTAATCTCGCAGAAGCCCAGGAGAAAATGTCACAGTGGCTGTTTTCTGCTCGGCTGCCCCCAACTCTGCTTTGAACTAATAAGCAACTCATTGTTTTGTCTGTATGTGCAATTATAGGTACGAGGGATTTGTGAAAGGTTCATTTGTCATCCAGTAATACAGTTCATTCCTCACCTGCCAAAAATATGTACGGGTAGAAATTACCTCCTCACCAGAAGCCCCCAACACCACATATACACACAGCAGCCCTGGGCTATTTGAGCAGTATTCAAAGAGCGGAGAAAGAAAGAAAGAAAGAAAGAAAGAAAGAAAGAAAGAAAGAAAGAAAGAAAGAAAGAAAGAAAGAAGGAAGGAAGGAAGGAAGGAAGGAAGGAAGGAAGGAAGGAAGGAAGGAAGGAAGGAAGAAAGAAGAGAGAGAGAAGGGAGGGAGGGAGGGAGGGAGGGAGGGAGGAAGAAAGGAAAGAAGGAAGGAAGGAAGGAAGGAAGGAAGGAAGGAAGGAAGGAAGGAAGGAAGGAAGGAAGGAAGGAAGGAAGGAAGGAGCTGGTGTTGTTTCAAAATCACGGCCTACAGAAGCCTGACATTCTCCTCCAATGTTGAAAACTGGGAAGGCATCTAGAAGGTCTCTTCTAGATAACATTTCAGATGTTCCATAAATGAAGTCCACCTTCAAAGATGCTCCACATGGTCCATATGACAGAACCACACCAGCCTAATCATCTGGCTCAGGAAGACTGCTAGGAAAGATGGGTGCTAGAGACTCTTCAAGAGAAAGCACTGCATTTGACCATGTCTAGAGAGTTCTATTCATTCATTGATTCATTTATTGATTCATTCATCATTCATCCATCCATCCATCCATCCATCCATCCATCCATTCATTCATTCATTCATTCTGAAGCCAATAGAAGAGAATATTTGTAGTTCAGGGTTGAGCTTAGGGTCCTTGGATGTTTCCTTGCAGATGTTTCCTGACTCAACTAGGTAACATCATCACTGATAGAAGGGAGATGGGTTTGTGAGGAGGAGGAAGAGGAGGAGGAGGAAGAGGACAGTGAGATCCTTGTGCTCTCTAACCTTGTTTTCTTGCAGGTAACATCATCAGTGATACAGGGGGGGGGAGGAGGACAACTGTGGAGTCCTTGATGCTCTCTGAGCTTGGTTGTTTTCTTGCAGATGTTTCATTATCCAACTGGGGAACATCATCAGTACTAGAAGGGAGTGGAATTTGTGGAGAGGAGGAGGGGAGAAGGAGCAGGAGCAGGAGGACTGTGGCTTCCTTGATGCTCTCTGAGCTTGGTGGTTTTCTTGCAGAATGTTTCATTATCCAACTTGGTAATACCCAACTTGGAGGGGGAGGAGGAGAGTGAGACCCTTGTGCTCTATGACTTTGATTGTTTTCTTGCAGGTAGTGGAGGAGGAGGAGGAGGAGGAGGAGGAGGAGGAGGAGGAGGAGGAGGAGGAGGAGGAGGAGGAGGAGGAGGAGGATAGTGGTTCTCTCTTGGTTCTCTCTCTGAGTTTGGTGATTTTCTTGCAGATCTTTCATGACCCAACTTGGTAATCTCATCAGCGCTAAAAGGGAATGGGGTTTGTGGAGAGGAGGAGGAGGAGGAAGAAGAAGAGGAGGAGGACTGTGGGGTCCTTGGTGCTCTCTGAGCTTGATTGTTTGCTTGCAGACCTTTCATTACCCAAGTCGGTAACATCATCAGTGCTAGAAGGGAGTAGGGTTGGTTCTCTCTTAATATACTTTATACTTTCTCCGTTGGTGAAAGTATTATTGATGGATCCTTGATTAAACTGCTTGCTGAGTTGCTACTTCCTTGACTGGGGTATTGTTTACTGCTTGGTGTTAATCTCTGCTTAGCTGGATGTCTATTGCTGGTCAGGAGATGTTGTGGTTTTTTAGCTTTTTGTTTGTCTCTTTTGAATGGCAGGTAGATGTTGTTTATCTCTAGGTCAAATGGAGGCCATTGCAAAAGTAGGGCTCTTTCTATAAGAAATGCAGGAAGAGAGTTTTAATTTTGTCTTCTTTCAGGGGAAGATACATTGCACTGAAAGACATCACAATCCCCCCTTCTTTTGGTGATCTTTCTTCATCAAGGTTTTCTGGACAACCTAGCAGCCCAGAGCTATGGGGATATTTCCTAACACTGAGGATCATTAACCAGAACAGTTAATTGTTGAGATTCTAGAAAGAGTGCAGAGAAGAGCAACAAAGATGATTAGGGAACTGAAGACTAAAACATATGAAGAACAGTTGCAGGAATTGGGTCTGTCTGGTTTAATGAAAAGAAGGATGAGGGGGGACAGGAGAGCAGTCTTCCAGTATCTCAGGGGCTGCCCCAAAGAAGAGGGAGCTATTCTCCAAAGCAACTGAAGGCAGGACAAGAAGCAACGGATGGAAACTCATCAAGGAGAGAAGCAACCTAGAACTAAGGAGAAACTTCCTGACAGTGGAACAACCTGCCTCCAGAAGCGGTGAAATGCTCCAACACTGGAAGTTTTTAAGAAGAGACTGGACAGCCATTTGTTCAAAATGGTATAGGGTTACCTGCCTGAGCAGGGGGTTGGACTAGATGACCTCCAAGGGCCTTTCCAACTTTATTATTATTATTATGGATCATCGCACAATCAGCCAGATGTTCAGACTGGATTTGGCATTTTGTCTACCTATCGAGTCCTTACCCAGGACCTGGGATAGCAGATGTGGATGTTTGATAGTATTACAGATATCGTCGCAGGATGGAAGCAGTTCCTAATAAGGCCGCCTTTTGCAATTGACTAATAGCGAATTTGTCAATGCCAATGGTGTTCAAGTGGTGCTCCAGTTGTTTTGGGATTGCACCCAAGGAGCCTATGACTATTGGTACTACCCTTGCTTGCTTTTGCCACAGTCTTTCTATTTCTATTTGTAGGTCTTTGTATTTTGTTATCTTCTCCAGTTCTTTCTCTTCTATTCTGCTGTCTCCAGGCACTGCCACGTCCACTATCCAGACTTTTTTGTCTTTCTTATCGACAATTGTTAAGTCTGGGGTGTTATGTTGCAGGTGCTTGTCTGTTTGAATTCTGAAGTCCCAGAGCAGTTTAATTTTATCATTTTCTATGACTTTCTCTATTTTATGATCCCACCAGTTTTTGCTTACAGGCAAATGATATTTTTTGCAGATCTTCCAATGCACCATTGTTGCTACTTTGTCATGCCGCTGCTTGTAATCAGTCTGTGCAATCTTCTTGCAACAGCTTACCAAGTGGTCCACTGTTTCTTCAGCTTCTTTGCATAGGCGGCACTTACTGTCTGTTGCTGTCTTCTCAATTTTGACTTTGTATGCATTTGTCCTTAAGGCTTGGTCTTGTGCAGCCAGAATTAGTCCCTCGGTCTCTTTCTTCAATTTTCCTGCTCTTAGCCATTGCCAGGTTTTATTATTATCTGCTTTCCCAGCTATTTTTTTCATGTATTGGCCATGTAGTGCTTTGTCTTCCCATGCCTCTATTCTGTTCTTCATTTGGTCTTTCTTGTAGGCCAGTTTGGTCTCTCCAGTAGTCAGTAAGCCTTCCTGATATACTAATTTCAGTGCATCTTCATCATTGTTCTTCAGATATTCTTCCAAAGCCATTTTTTCTTCTTCAACATCTGATGTACTTGTAGCATTCCACGCCCACCTATTTGCCTTGGTAGATAAAGTCTATCAATGTCACTGCGTGGATGAAGGGCATGATTCATTGTCATTATTTTTCTGGTCTGCCTATCCATTGCTTTTAGTTCTGTTTGAGTCCAGTCCACTATTCAGCTGTGTACCTAATGACTGGAATTGCCCAGGTGTTGATTGCCTTTATGGTATTTCCTCCATTGAGTTTGGACTTTAAGATCTTCTTCACTCTCTTGATGTATTCACCTCTAATCTTTTTCTTGACTTCAGTGTGCTTGATGTTGTCAGCTTGAAGGATACCCAAGTATTTGTAGTACTCTTCCTCATCCAGACTCTTAATGTTATTTTCGTGGGGCATCTTGATTCCTTCAGTTTTCATTATTTTTCCTTGTTTGATAGTAAGTGTGGCACATTTGTCCAAGCCAAACTCCATTACAATATCTTGGCTATATATACGGACAGTGTTGAGCAGCGATTCTATTTCAGATGATGTTTTTCCATACAGCTTCAGATCATCCATATAAAGGAGGTGGGATAGTCTGGCAGATGTTTTTGATGTTTGATAGCCATGTCCTGAGTTATTCAGTATTGTTGACAGAGGAAACAGTGCAATAACAAATAGTAATGGTGATAATGAATCTCCTTGAAATATTCCTCTCTTGATATTAACCTCTCCCAGCTTTCTCACCATTGATCTGCAACTGTGTCTTCCATTGTGCCATCGATCTTTGCACAAATTTTCTGATGTTTCTACTGACTCCTGTTATTTCTAGGCACTTGATTATCCAATCATGTGGCAGAGAGTCAAATGCCTTTTTGTAGTCAATCCATGCCACATTCAGGTTGGTCTTCCTTCTCTTGCAGTTTTCCAAGATCATTTTGTCTATTAGGAGTTGATCTTTTGTTCCTCTGCTATTGGGGCGGTTTCCTTTCTGCTCAGGTGGAAAGAGATTGTTTTCAACTAGATGCTGTTGTACTGCATCAGCTACTACACCAGTTAATAATTTGAAAGTTGTTGGTAAGCAGGTAATTGGCCTGTAGTTACCTGGTGTTGCCCCTTTTGCTGGATTTTTCATTATTAGGTAGGTTTTCCCAGTTGTTAGCCACTTTTCAATTTCTCCTCCTTGTAGTATATTGTTGAACTGCTTGGCAATGAGTGGGTGTATAACAGTTAGATGTTTCAACCAAAACCCATGCAGTTCATCTTCACCTGGTGCTGACCAATTTTTGATTTTCTTTGCTCTTTTTTCTACCATTTTTGTTGTTATTACTAGTTCTTTCATTTCAACTTCTGTTTTATTTGCATCCACCTCTTTTAACCAAGCCGCATCCTTGTTGTATTTCTTTGGGTTATCCCATATCTGCTTCCAGAACTGCACTGTTTCTTCCTTGTCAGGTACTGACTGATTCCTTGCAGTTTCTCCATTGATGGATTGGTAGAAATGTTTCTGATTGGATTGAAATTGGAGGTTCTGCCTATAGTTTGCAATTCGAGCTTCATATCTACTGATTTTCCTGGCTATAGCTGTTATTTGTTGCTTTATTATTTCCAGTGCTTCCTTGATCTTCCTTGTTTCTAAGTGGTATTTCTTGATTAGGTATTCTTTGGTCTTCTTGTTCTTCAGCTTCTTTTCTTTCATCTGTTCTAGCTTGCTTGCATGTGATCTTACTTGCTGATCTTATTTTCTAGTCTAACCTTCCATTTTTGTGGTGCACTGTTGTTTGTTTTTCTTCTTTGTTGATTTTGCATCCAGGTATCAGTTATAACTGCAGCTGTGCTGTACATAGTTTGTTTGTTTCTTGAGTGAATTGTGCTTATACTTGCTATTGCAATATTTGCATCTTTTAATGCTTGTGCTAGCTGTTTCTTTGGAACAAGCTTCAATGCAGGCAGCCTTATTCTGTTGTTTTTGTGCTGTTCTAGATGCTCAGTTATTCTTTGTTTCAATTCTTTTATTTCTTTAGTTAGAGGGTTTTGTTCTTCCTGAGGAAGAGGTGCCTGGTTTCCAAATGAGAACAGTTGTATATCTCTACTGGATTCTTTCACTGCCAACTACCCTGGTTTGCTGGATTCTTTCACTTCCAACTCCCCCTGGTTTGCCTCTACGTTCTGAATTACTTCTTGTAAGGCTTTGATTTCTTTGCCCTGGGTAAATCTTTGCAGTTCGTCCAATTCTGTTTCTGTAAATACTTTATTTCGTATTATAAATCGGCGTTGATCTGCTAGTCTCTGTTCTGTTATTTCTGATTCTCGGTGTTGTTCTTTCCAGAACTGTGCATTCGTTTTAGATATCGTCGTCTTGTTGGACTTGATCTGTAGTAACAGATCATTATTTCTTTGTTTTCCATCACTGTGTATCTGCGACGGGTAAACACCTTTTCTTCCAGTAGTTCTGCAGCTGCTGGCCCTGGTTGCTCAGCCAACAGTCCTGAATCCTGTAACCCATTTTTCACCAGATATCCAGGAACTCCAATATCTAGCGCGGACTTGTTAACCCGAGCGACCGGGCGACGTCCGAGCCGGTATGGCATTCTGAAATTTACGTCTCACCATATTTTTTATGGGAGAGACACTCTTTTTCTGACTCCTCTGATGAGACCTGTCCAGTATGGTTGAACCTCTGGCATAGCTCTCATCTTCCTCAGAGTACACAAGCCCCACAACCACGTCAAGGTAGTGCCTCCTGGGTGATGATGATATGATGATGGATGATGATGATGATTATGATGTGATGATTCTTTTAATTATTATTAATTAATTATCGATCATCGCACAGTCAGCCCGATGTTCAGACTGGATTTGGCATTTTGTCTACCTATCGAGTCCTTACCTAGGACCTGGGATAGGCAGATGTGGATGTTTGATGGTATTACAGATATCGTCGCAGGATGGAAGCAGTTCCTAATAAGGCCGCCTTTTGCAATTGACTAATAGCGAATTTGTCAATGCCAATTGTGTTCAAGTGGTGCTACAGTTGTTTTGGGATTGCACCCAAGGAGCCTATTACTATTGGTACCACCCTTGCTTGCTTTTGCCAGTCTTTCTATTTCTATTTGTAGGTCTTTGTATTTTGTTATCTCTATCAGTTTCTTTGAGCGTCTATTCTGCTATCGCCAGGCACTGCCCACATCCACTATCCAGACTTTTTTTGGGTCTTTCTTATCGACAATTGTTAAGTCTGGGTGTTATGTTGCGGTTGTCTTGCTGTTTGAATTCTGAAGGCCCATTGAGCAGTTTAATTTTATTCATTTTCTATGACTTTCTCTATTTTATGATCCCACCAGTTTTTGCTTACAGGCAAATGATATTATGTATTATTATTATTATTTATTATTAATTATTATTATTATAGTTATTATGATTTATTATTAATTATGGGGTCATCATCACAGTCAGCCAGATGTTCAAACTGGATTTGGCATTTCTGTCTACCTATCGAGTCCTTCTCAAGGACCTGGGAGAGGCAGATGTGGATGTTTTGATGGTATTACAGATATCATCGCAGGATGGAAGCAGTTCCTAGTAAGGCCGCCTTTTGCAATTGACTAATGGCGAATTTGTCAATGCCAATGGTGTTCAAGTGGTGCTCCAGTTGTTTTTGGGATTGCACCCAAGGTGCCTCTTACTATTGGTACTACCCTTGCTTGCTTTTGCCACAGTCTTTCTATTTCTATTTGTAGGTCTTTGTTTTTTGTTATCTTCTCCAGTTCTTTCTCTTCTATTCTGCTGTCTCCAGGCACTGCCACGTCCACTATCCAGACTTTTTTGTCTTTCTTATCGACAATTGTTAAGTCTGGGGTGTTATGTTGCACGTGCTTGTCTGTTTGAATTCTGAAGTCCCAGAGCAGTTTAATTTTATCATTTTCTATGACTTTCTCTATTTTATGATCCCACCAGTTTTTGCTTACAGGCAAATATATTTTTTGCAGATCTTCCAATGCACCATTGTTGCTACTTTGTCATGCCGCTGCTTGTAGTCAGTCTGTGCAATCTTCTTGCAACAGCTTACCAGGTGGTCCACTGTTTCTTCAGCTTCTTTGCATAGGCAGCACTTACTGTCTGTTACTGTCTTCTCAATTTTGACTTTATATGCATTTATCCTTAAGGCTTGGTCTTGTGCAGCCAGAATTAGTCCCTCGGTCTCTTTCTTCAAATTTCCTGCTCTTAGGCCATTGGCCAGGTTTTATTATTATCTGCTGTCCCAGCTATTTTTTTTCATGTATTGGCCATGTAGTGCTTTGTCTTCCCATTCCTCTATTCTGTTCTTCATTTGGTCTTTCTTGTAGGCCAGTTTGGTCTCTCCAGTAGTTAGTAAGCCTTCCTGATATACTAATTTCAGTGCATCTTCATCCTTGTTCTTCAGATATTCTTCCAAAGCCATTTTTTCTTCTTCAACCATCTGATGTACTTGTAGCAATCCACGCCCACCTATTTGCCTTGGTAGATAAAGTCTGTCAATGTCACTGCGTGGATGAAGGGCCTGATTCATTGTCATTATTTTTCTGGTCTTCCTATCCATTGCTGTTTAGTTCTGCTTGAGTCCAGTCGCACTTATTCCAGCTAGTGTACCTAATGACTGGGATTGCCGCAGGTGTTGATTGCCTTATGGTAATTTCCTCCAGTGAGTTTGACTTTAAGATCTTCTTCACTCTCTTATGATGTTTCGACCTCTAATCTTTTCTTGACTTCAGTGTGCTTGATGTTGTCAGCTTGAAGGATACCCATCATTTGTAGTACTCTTCCTCATGCCAGACTCATTAATGTTTATTTTCGTGGGGCATCTTGAGTCCTTCAGTTTTCACTACTATTCCTTGTTTGATAGTAAGTGTGGCACATTTGTCCAAGCCAAACTCCATAACAATATCTTGGCTATATATACGGACCGTGTTGAGCAGCGATTCTATTTCAGATTATGTTTTTCCATACAGCTTCAGATCATCCATGTAAAGGAGATGGGATAGTCTGGTAGATATTTTTGATGTTTGATAGCCATGTCCTGAGTTATTTAGTATTGTTGACAGAGGAAACAGTGCAATAACAAATAGTAATGGTGATAATGAATCTCCTTGAAATATCCCTCTCTTGATATTAACCTCTCCCAGCTTCTCACCATTGATCTGCAACTGTGTCTTCCATTGTGCCATCGATCTTTGCACAAATTTTCTGATGTTTCTACGTACTCCTGTTATTTCTAGGCACTTGATTATCCAATCATGTGGCAGAGAGTCAAATGCCTTTTTGTAGTCAATCCATGCCACATTCAGGTTGGTCTTCCTTCTCTTGCAGTTTTCCAAGATCATTTTGTCTATTAGGAGTTGATCTTTGGGTCCTCTGCTATTGGGGCGGTTTCCTTTCTGCTCAGGGGGAAAGAGATTGTTTTCAACTAGATGCTGTTGTACTGCATCAGCTACTACACCAGTTAATAATTTGAAAGTTGTTGGTAAGCAGGTAATTGGCCTGTAGTTACCTGGTGTTGCCCTTTTGCTGGATTTTCATTATTAGTATGGTTTTCCAGTTGTTAGCCACTTTTCAAATTTCTCCTCCTGTAGTATAATTGTTGAACTGCTTGGCAATGAGTGGGTGTATTAACAGTTAGATGTCAACCAAAACCATGCGTTCATCTTCACCTGGTGCTGACCAATTTTTGATTTCTTTGCCTTTTGTTCTACCATTTTTTTGTTGTTATTACTGAGTTCTTTCATTTCAACTTCTGGTTTTTATTTGCATCCGAACTCTTTTAACCAAGCCGTAAATAATCCTTGTTGTATTTCTTGGGTTTATCCTCATATCGTGCTTCCAGAACTGCACTGTTTCTTCCTTGTCAGGTACTCTGATTCATTGTAGTTTCTCCATTGATGGATTGTAGAAACGTTTCTGATTGGATTGAAATTGGAGGTTCTGCCTATAGTTTGCAATTCGAGCTTCATATCTACTGATTTTCCTGGCTATAGCTATTATTTGTTGCTTTATTATTTCCAGTGCTTCCTTGATCTTCCTTGTTTCTAAGTGGTATTTCTTGATTAGGTATTCTTTGGTCTTCTTGTTCTTCAGCTTCTTTTCTTTCATCTGTTCTGGCTTGCTTGCATGTGATCTTAACTTGCTGATCTTATTTTCTAGTCTAACCTTCCATTTTTCTGGTGCACTGTTTGTTTGTTTTTCTTCTTTGTTGATTTTGCATCCCAGGTATTCTGTTATAACTGCAGCTGTGCTGTACATTAGTTGGTTTGTTTCTTGCAGTGAATTGGTGCTTATACTTGATATTGCAATATTTGCATCTTTTAATGCTTGTGCTAGCTGTTTCTTTGCAACAAGCTTCAATGCAGGTAGCCTTATTCTGTTGTTTTTGTGCTGTTCTAGATGCTCAGTTATTCTTTGTTTCAATTCTTTTATTTCTTTAGTTAGAGGGTTTTGTTCTTCTTGAGGAAGAGGTGCCTGGTTTCCAAATGAGAACAGTTGTATATCTCTACTGGATTCTTTCACTTCCAACTCCCCCTGGTTTGCCTCTACATTCTGAATTACTTCTGGTAAGGCTTTGATTTCTTTGCCCTGGGTAAACCTTTGCAGTTCGTCCAATTCTGTTTCTGTGAATATTTTATTTCGTGTTATAAATCGGCGTTGATCTGCTAGTCTCTGTTCTGTTATTTCTGATTCTGGGTGTTGTTCTTTCCAGAACTGGTGCATTCGTTTTAGATATCCTCGTCTTGTTGGACTTGATCTGTAGTAACAGATCATTATTTCTTTGTTTTCCATCACTGTGTATCTGCGACGGGTAAACACCTTTTCTTCCAGTAGTTCTGCAGCTGCTGGCCCTGGTTGCTCAGCCAACAGTCCTGAGTCCTGTAACCCATTTTTCACCAGATATCCAGGAACTCCAATATCTAGCGCGGACCTTGTTAACCCGGGCGACGTCCGAGCCGGTATGGCATTCTGAAATTTACGTCTCACCATATATTTTTGATGGGAGAGACACTCTTTGTCTGACTCCTCTGATGAGACCTGTCCAGTATGGTTGAACCTCTGGCATAGCTCTCATCTTCCTCAGAGTACACAAGCCCCACAACCACGTCAAGGTAGTGCCTCACTGGGATGATGATGATGATGATGATGATGATGATTCTTATTATTATTATTATTATTATCGATCATCACACAGTCAGCCAGATGTTCAGACTGGATTTGGCATTTTGTCTACCTATCGAGTCCTTACCCAGGACCTGGGGTAGGCAGATGTGGATGTTTGATGGTATTACAGATATCATTGCAGGATGGAAGCAGTTCCTATAAGGCCGCCTTTTGCAATTGACTAATAGCGAATTTGTCAATGCCAATGGTGTTCAAGTGGTGCTCCAGTTGTTTTGGGATTGCACCCAAGGAGCCTATGACTATTGGTACTACCCTTGCTTGCTTTTGCCACAGTCTTTCTATTTCTATTTGTAGGTCTTTGTATTTTGTTATCTTCTCCAGTTCTTTCTCTTCTATTCTGCTGTCTCCAGGCACTGCCACATCCACTATCCAGACTTTTTTGTCTTTCTTATCGACAATTGTTAAGTCTGGGGTGTTATGTTGCAGGTGCTTGTCTGTTTGAATTCTGAAGTCCCAGAGCAGTTTAATTTTATCATTTTCTATGACTTTCTCTATTTTATGATCCCACTAGTTTTTGCTTACAGGCAAATGATATTTTTTATTATTATTATTATTATTATCATTCATCGCACAGTCAGCCAGATGTTCAGACTGGATTTGGCATTTTGTCTACCTATCGAGTCCTTACCCAGGACCTGGGATAGGCAGATGTGGATGTTTGATGGTATTACAGGTATCGTCGCAGGATGGAAGCAGTTCCTAATAAGGCCGCCTTTTGCAATTGACTAATAGCGAATTTGTCAATGCCAATGGTGTTCAAGTGGTGCTCCAGTTGTTTTGGGATTGCGCCCAAGGAGCCTATGACTATTGGTACTACCCTTGCTTGCTTTTGCCACAGTCTTTCTATTTCTATTTGTAGGTCTTTGTATTTTGTTATCTTCTCCAGTTCTTTCTCTTCTATTCTGCTATCTCCAGGCACTGCCACGTCCACTATCCAGACTTTTTTGTCTTTCTTATCGACAATTGTTAAGTCTGGGGTGTTATGTTGCAGGTGCTTGTCTGTTTGAATTCTGAAGTCCCAGAGCAGTTTAATTTTATCATTTTCTATGACTTTCTCTATTTTATGATCCCACCAGTTTTTGCTTACAGGCAAATGATATTTTTTGCAGATCTTCCAATGCACCATTGTTGCTACTTTGTCATGCCGCTGCTTGTAATCAGTCTGTGCAATCTTCTTGCAACAGCTTACCAAGTGGTCCACTGTTTCTTCAGCTTCTTTGCATAGGCGGCACTTACTGTCTGTTGCTGTCTTCTCAATTTTGACTTTGTATGCATTTGTCCTTAAGGCTTGGTCTTGTGCAGCCAGAATTAGTCCCTCGGTCTCTTTCTTCAATTTTCCTGCTCTTAGCCATTGCCAGGTTTTATTATTATCTGCTTTCCCAGCTATTTTTTTCATGTATTGGCCATGTAGTGCTTTGTCTTCCCATGCCTCTATTCTGTTCTTCATTTGGTCTTTCTTGTAGGCCAGTTTGGTCTCTCCAGTAGTTAGTAAGCCTTCCTGATATACTAATTTCAGTGCATCTTCATCATTGTTCTTCAGATATTCTTCCAAAGCCATTTTTTCTTCTTCAACCATCTGATGTACTTGTAGCATTCCACGCCCACCTATTTGCCTTGGTAGATAAAGTCTATCAATGTCACTGCGTGGATGAAGGGCATGATTCATTGTCATTATTTTTCTGGTCTGCCTATCCATTGCTTTTAGTTCTGCTTGAGTCCAGTCCACTATTCCAGCTGTGTACCTAATGACTGGGATTGCCCAGGTGTTGATTGCCTTTATGGTATTTCCTCCATTGAGTTTGGACTTTAAGATCTTCTTCACTCTCTTGATGTATTCACCTCTAATCTTTTTCTTGACTTCAGTGTGCTTGATGTTGTCAGCTTGAAGGATACCCAAGTATTTGTAGTACTCTTCCTCATCCAGACTCTTAATGTTATTTTCGTGGGGCATCTTGATTCCTTCAGTTTTCATTATTTTTCCTTGTTTGATAGTAAGTGTGGCACATTTGTCCAAGCCAAACTCCATTACAATATCTTGGCTATATATACGGACAGTGTTGAGCAGCGATTCTATTTCAGATGATGTTTTTCATACAGCTTCAGATCATCCATGTAAAGGAGGTGGGATAGTCTGGCAGATGTTTTTGATGTTTGATAGCCATGTCCTGAGTTATTCAGTATTGTTGACAGAGGAAACAGTGCAATAACAAATAGTAATGGTGATAATGAATCTCCTTGAAATATTCCTCTCTTGATATTAACCTCTCCCAGCTTCTCACCATTGATCTGCAACTGTGTCTTTCATTGTGCCATCGATCTTTGCACAAATTTTCTGATGTTTCTACTGACTCCTGTTATTTCTAGGCACTTGATTATCCAATCATGTGGCAGAGAGTCAAATGCCTTTTTGTAGTCAATCCATGCCACATTCAGGTTGGTCTTCCTTCTCTTGCAGTTTTCCAAGATCATTTTGTCTATTAGGAGTTGATCATTTGTTCCTCTGCTATTGGGGCGGTTTCCTTTCTGCTCAGGTGGAAAGAGATTGTTTTCAACTAAATGCTGTTGTACTGCATCAGCTACCACACCAGTTAGTAATTTGAAAGTTGTTGGTAAACAGGTAATTGGCCTGTAGTTGCCTGGTGTTGCCCCTTTTGCTGGATTTTTCATTATTAGGTAGGTTTTCCCAGTTGTTAGCCACTTTTCAATTTCTCCTCCTTGTAGTATATTGTTGAACTGCTTGGAAATTATTATATAAGGACTAGGAGTAGGTAACATGATAGCAGTCTTCCAATATCTCAGGAGTTGCCACAAAGAAGAAGGAGTCAACCTATTCTCCAAAGCACCAGAAGGCAGGAGAAGAAGCAACGGATTGGGACTAATCAAGGAGAGAAGCAACCTAGAACTGAGGAGAAATTTTCTGACAGTGAGAACAATTAATCAGTGGAACGACCTGCCTCCAGAAGTGGTGTGTGCTCCATCACTGGAGGCTTTTAAAGAAGATATTGGACAACCATTTGTCTGGAATTTTATAGGGTTTCCTGCCTGAGCAGGGGGTTGGACTAGATGGCCTCCAAGGTACCTTCCAACTCTGTTAGTCTGTTCTGTTCTGGACAATGGGCAGTGTCTGTGTGTGTTTGTGTGTCGCATGTGAGGTCCAGAACATGGGGGACTTGCCTGTTCCCAGAATACATCCTGGACTTAAACCAATCCTAGAGGCAGCCCAAAATCAATTCTGCCCACTCTTCTGAGGTGATTTTCTTTTAAAAAAAATTCAGATAAAATCAATAGCTCCCGCTAAATATAGCCAAGCACTATATAGCCAATGTAAGGCTGTGTTTGTCGCAAGCAAATATCAAATGCATACAGCCAGCACACAAACCCTCACACACACACACATAGACAAAGAGCAATCACTGTGAGGACATTATTTCTGTAAGACTGCCATCTAATGGAGGCATTTGGTCCCCAAGGCAACGGTGGAAGGGGGGGAACAGGAAAGGCAAGAGCATTCAACATCTTGTTTGGGGGTCTTTGGGGAAAAATTCCCCCCTTTAGAAAGCCCGGTTAATGCTCTGAATAGGGAAGTCGTGAGGACAGAAGGAAAAGATTTCAGAAAAAGGAAGAGGAGGAGCAGGAGCAGGAGCAGGAGAAGAAGGAGGAGAAGGAGGAGGAGGAGAGGAGAAG
Organism: Crotalus tigris; assembly: GCF_016545835.1. Taxonomy (NCBI): domain Eukaryota; kingdom Metazoa; phylum Chordata; class Lepidosauria; order Squamata; family Viperidae; genus Crotalus; species Crotalus tigris. The sequence continues at coordinate 90,401 of NW_024098638.1, forward strand.
GAGAAGAAGCAGAAGGGAAAGGAGAAAGAGAAGGAGAAAGGGAGGAGAGGAGGATGAGGAGGGGGAGGGGAGGGGAGGAAAAGGAGGGGAGGAGAGGAGAAGAAGCAGAAGGGAAAGGAGAAAGAGAAAGGAAGGAGAGGAGGAGGGGAGGGGAGGGGAGGGGAGGAGAAGGAGAAGAGCAGAAGGGAAAGGAGAAAGAGAAGGAGAAAGGGAGGGGAGGGGAGGAGAAGGAGGGGAGGAGAAGAGAAGAAGCAGAAGGGAAAGGAGAAAGAGGAGAAAGGGAGGAGGAGGACAAGGGGGGAGGAGAAGAAGAAAGGGAGGAGAAGGGGAGGAGTGGAGAAGAAGCAGAAGGAAAAGGAGAAAGAGGAGAAAGAGAGGAGGAGGAGGAGGACGAGGGGAGGAGGAAAAGGAGGAGGGGAGGAGGAGGAGGAGGGGAGAAGAAGCAAGGGAAAGGAGAAAGAGGAGAAAGGGAGGAGGAGGAGGAAGGGAGGAGAGGAGGAGAAAGGGAGGAGAAGAAGGAGGAGGGGAAGAGTAGAGAAGAAGCAGAAGGAAAAGGAGAGAGGAGGAGGACGAGGGGAGGAGAGGAGAAGGAGAAAGGGAGGAGAAGGAGGAGGAGGAGGGGAGGAGTGGAGAAGAAGCAGAAAGGAAAGGAGAAAGAGGAGAAAGGGAGGAGGAGGATGAGGGGAGGAGAAGAGGAGGAGGGAGGAGAAGGAGGTGGAGGAGGGGAGGAGTGGAGAAGAAGCAGAAGGAGAAAGAGGAGAAAGGGAGGAGAAGGAGGAGGGGAGGAGTGTAGAAGAAGCAGAAAGGAAAGGAGAAAGAGGAGAAAGGGAGGAGGAGGAGGACGAGGGGAGGAGAAGAGAAGGAGGGAGGAGGAGAAGGGGAGGAGGGGAGAAGAAGCAGAAGGGAAAGGAGAAAGAAGGCGAAAGGGAGGAGGAGGAGGATGGGAAGGAAGAGGAGGAGAGGAGAAGGAGAAAGGAAGGAGGAGGGAGAGAAAGAGAAGAAGGAAGAGGGCAAGGAGAAAGAGGAGAAAGGGTAGAAGAGGAGGAGAAGGAAGGGAAGGAGGAGGAGGAGGAAGGAGAGGAGAAGGAGAAGAAGCAGAAGGGAAAGGAGAAGGAAAAGCAGAAGGAGAAAGGGAGAACCTGGCCCCCTCTGCCTTGTGGCAGCCCCTCAGATACTGGAACACTGCTATTGTGTCTCCCCTATTTCTTCTTTTCTTTAGACTAGTTCATCAAATGCAAGAGGATGGAAGTAGCCACCTCAGTCCACAGTATCTTATCTGACAGGCAATCACCAGGGTTCACCTAACTATCTCCTAAGTTGCTTATGAGGTAATGTTGGATGGCATTAAGAGAGAGGACAGACTTGGCATGTAGTAGAAATGAACTCACTTCCCTCATGTTTATCCTCTTCTCTCTCTAAGAAAAGGATAAAGAACTTTGGCCCTGTTATGACCCGTGGACTTCAACTCCCAGAATTCCTGAGCCACCATGGTGGGTGGCTCAGGAATTCTGGGAACTGAAGTCCACAAATCCAAAAGGGACCATAGTTCCCCACCCCTTGCTCTGAGAGACCTTTCAGAGTCAGACAGAATTTGTTTTTATTTATGAGAATTGTTTATTTCTCTTGCCTTTATTCCTTGATAAGTCATTCAAGGTGGTGAACATACCTAATACTCCTTCCTCCTTCTATTTTACCCATAATAACAACCCTGGGAGGTGGGTTGGGCTCAGAGAGCCTTCTTGTGTAAAGCCAGAGTAGAACTCACAGTCTCCTTGTGATTGGCCCAAAGTCACTCAGTCGACTTTCACGCCTAAGGCGGGAATAGAACTCACAGTTTCGTCGTGATTGGCCCAAAGTCACCCAGTCAACTTTCATGCCTAAGGCGGGACTAGAACTCACAGTCTCCTCATGATTGGCCCAAAGGCACCCAGTTGGCTTTCACGCCTAAGGTGGGACTAGAACTCACAGTCTCCTCGTGATTGGCCCAAAGGCACCCAGTCGACTTTCATGCCTAAGGCGGGACTAGAACTCACAGCTTCCTCGTAATTGGCCCAAAGTCACCCAGTTGGCTTTCATGCCTAAGGTGGGACTAGAACTCACAGTCTCCTCATGATTGGCCCAAAGTCACCCAGTTGGCTTTCATGCCTAAGGTGGGACTAGAATTCACAGACTCCTGATGATTGGCCCAAAGTCAACTAGGGAAATAGCATTGAAAAAGATTGCTTAACCTGACTGATGTGCCATGAATGATATAAGATCTTCAGGTTTTTTTCCCAGTTTTTTTTAAAAGGCTGTAGGAAGCCCCCTCTCCAGATTAAAATATTCTTTATTTTTAATACTAAAAAGAGGCAGAGTATTATATTTCCCCAAAGGAGAAATGGAGAAAAATCTTAACAAAGGCAGAAAGCAGCCCCAGTCTTAATAGCCCCAAGCAGAAACCTCTTTAGAGATGGATATTTTATACCTATTAAGAAAGACTGGGGCTAATCTATTTATAAACAAAATGCCTTCAGCCCCCCACAGCTGAGGGCATTAAGAATTTACATTCCCCCACCCAAATTCTAAGGACAAGATATGATGTTTAGGATATAATAGGATTAACCCATCACCATTGGAATAGCAAAAGGTACAAGGCTCACTACATTGCACAATGCCCTGGAGCATCTCAATCAGAATCAACCTCTAAAAATCCATCTACTCACTCAGCCATTTGGTCAGCTCTCCCAGAACTGCATGCTGTTGCTGGTTCTGCTCAACAATAAACAGAAATCTTCTTTCAAAAGCAGCCTCCATTTTATTCCCAGCTTGGAACTGGACCTGATTTTTCTTTCAACAAGGAACTGGGACGTTTCTTGTAGACGTGCAGGTATACGCTCTCAATTTTTATAAAATGTGGGCTACATTTTTGTGCCTTTCCTTAATTCAAAAGAAGGAGGGCCCACATTGCCAATTTTAAACCACAGTGTCAGAAAGCTTTGGGGAGGGTTCTTATATCAAACAGCCCTACTGTCATAGGTCCCCCCCCCACAATTTGTAGAACAGCACAATTTTTTTTGCTGTAAATTCTACTCGTGTTTTTCTCGTCTTCCTTATTAAAGGGCAGATTGCCAAGCTAATTAAAAGCAGGTTGCCTCTACAATCCTTGTTACTTCACCAAGGGCCATGCTACTAGCATAATAAAAAACCTGCTAGCCGCTTTTGTTATTGAAAGCATAATTTCATCAACAGGTCTCCTTGTCTCCAAGGAAGAGAAGAAAAAATCTTGATGGCCTCAGGCCACAAATAGCTTTCTCAGTACCACCACTTAAGCAGATCTGGAGAAGGTGACCTTGGCGAAGAAAAGTCTCGGAAGAAGAAGAAACAGCAAAGGAGAAATCAGAAAAAGGAGAAGGGGTCAGTATCTCTTATCTACTGCCTTGATAAGACCACACTTGGAATACTGTGTCCAGTTCTGGTTGTAGGAATTGGGTATGGCTAGTCTAGAGAAAAGCACTAGGGGTGACGTGATAGCAGTGTTTCAATACTTGAGGGGCTCCCACAAAGAAGAGGAGGCCAAACTATATTCCAAAGCATCAGAAGGCAGGACAAGAAGCAATGGATGTAAACCAATCAAGGAGAGAAGCAATCTAGAACTAAGAAGATATTTCCTAACAGTCAGAACAATTACCCATTGTTTGACTGTTTGTCTGAGTTGGTAGTTCTTTGATTGGGGTATTGTTCATGGGTCCAACACAAATTGCTCTATTCTATTCTATTCTATTCTATTCTATTCTATTCTATTCTATTCTATTCTATTCTATTCTATTCTATTCCATTCCATTCCATTCCATTCCATTCCATTCCATATTTTCTATTCTATTCTATTCTATTCTATTCTATTCCATATTTTCTATTCTATTCTATTCTATTCTATGTTTTCTATTCTATTCTATTCTATTCTGTTCTGTTCTGTTCTGTTCTATTTTATTCCATTCCATTCCATTCCATATTTTCTATTCTATTCTATTCTATTCTATTCTATTCTATTCTATTCTATTCTATTCTATTCTATTCCATTCCATTCCATTCTATTCTATTCTATTCTATTCTATTTCTATTCTATTCTATTCTATTCTATTCTATTCTATTCTATTCTATTCTATTCTATTCTATTCTATTCTATTCATTCCATTCCATTCCATTCCATATTTATTCTATTCTATTCTATTCTATTCTATTCTATTCTATTCTATTCTATTCTATTCTATTCTATTCTATTCTATTCTATTCCATTCCATTCCATTCCATTCCATTCCATTCCATATTTTCTATTCTATTCTATTCTATTCCATTCCATTCAATTCCATTCCATATTTTCTATTCTATTCTATTCTATTCTATTCTATTCTATTCTATTCTATTCTATTCTAATCTATTCTATTCCATGTTTTCTATTCTATTCTATTCTATTCTATTCTATTCTATTCTATTCCATATTTTCTATTCTATTCTATTCTATTCTATTCCATGTTTTCTATTCTATTCTATTCTATTCTATTCTATTCTATTCTAGCTTAACAACTGCAGTAGTTCACTTAACAACTGTGACAAGAACGGTTATAAAATGGGGCAAAACTGACAACTGTCTTGCTTAGTTATGGGAATTTTGGCCTTGATTGTGGTCGTAAGTTGAGGACTGCCTGTATTTTAAACTTTAAAGTCCTCTGAATCGGTGTCTGTATTTGAATCTAGAATGTTTACACAAAGCCTGGTAAAATGTCATTTCTGCTTGTTTACGTTTCCAACATAGATTTGAAGCCCCTTTATACATTCAAGACCCTTTGTCTGCTGACATATGCCAAAGGAATAAACTTGGATTTCATTGACCATTTCTATCGTCATCATGTTCGGAGTTTCCACATCTCCCCCTGTTCCTGTTTCTGGGGTACAGATTGTGGTGGGTGGTTAAGTTAGTGCCATGTGATGTATTTTTCATTTTGGTGGCAGCTCAAGTGTGATAATTAAAATCTTCCCTCCAACGAGAGCATGTAAAGGATGGATGAGAACATTTTTAAGCCACAGTTCAATATGAGTTCACATGTTTGGGTTGGCCAGACCCACGTATGAAATAAAATTCAATTCAACATCACTGTGAACACTTTTGCCAGGCTGACAAAACCTGCATTTGCCTATGGACAGGGGACAATGAGCACATGAGAATGTGTACATCGAGAAAAAGCGTGCATGAAGATATAGAATGTTTTTAGAACCGCAAGCTGAAATAATAGTGTGTCAAACAGGGTTAGTATCATAGTTCCAACAGATGGAACTCTTCGAAAGAACTTTGAGGCATTGTTTACCTTAAGGAATCTTTTATTCGAGTAGCATAATATCGGCACTACATAATCAAAGCCAAAAACTGAATTCCCCTCCCCTGGGCACCTAGTATCAAAGCACAATTCCCTCTCCAATTAACAGTCATAAATCACATTCCCCAATTAAGCTTGAAGCACAGGCTTCCTCTCCAGTTCTCTAGCCCGCCAATTCTTTATCAGCTCTGGGCTCAATAACCTTGATTCTCACACTACGTTTAGTGTTGTTACGTCTAGCTAGGCTCTCATTCACAGCCTCCCCCCCAGCATCATCTAACTCTAAAAGCGAAAGGGAAAAAGATGGCTACATTTCCATCAGTTGTCAATGCAAAACATCCGATGTTAGCAGCGTTGACACTTAGGGTGCAAAGAGTGGTGAGGACAGTAAAAACAGATTATTGGCAGTTCACTCCCTTCCATCCAGGACATGGCATATAAGAGATGCTTGAGCAGGGTCCACAGGATTATCCTCTCTTTCTGGAAAGTGCAAATTAGTTAATATATTTACCTGTCATTAAAAATGATCAAACACAGTCTTTTACCTGATAATGGCACGCTGGTGCTGAAGCGTTTGCAAACTAGACCCTCTTAATTAGGAGCAAGGCTAATTACTAGAAAAAAAAATATTTAGAAATTATGCTGGGATGATGATACGAGATCAACATGCAGGTAAATGCCACTAAAAACTTTTAATGATCGGATAGTCTGGTAGAAATATTCATTATGCACAGAACATGAGTGTTATGTAGACTTAAAAGGGCAATTAAGTATTTTGCAATCAGCAGAGCATTGGCTAAATTGTTCAATTAATCCTGCAGACAACCTTAACACTCTCTGTTTCTTAAATCAGCTGATCCAACTTTATAACTTTCGCATGCCTCAGGTTCTGGGACGTTTCCAACCCAGGGCCTGAAGGAGAAACTGGAGAGGATGTGGAAAGTCAAGGCCAAAGCTGGTGAAGTGTCTTCAACAGATCCCAGGAATGACATCAGAGTTCTCAGTCCAGAGGAATGCAGGGCTAGGAACAGCTAAGCTATTATACAGGACCCTCAACCTCCCAGGCCTCTGTTGGAGGACCCTGAGACTGAGGAAGACACATAAGGGTGAGAATGAGATTTATGTCTGCCTATGTATCTCTCATCTCTATCTCCATTTCCATCTCCATCTTGTCTGTCTCTGTCTCCCTCTCTGTCTCTATTTTGATAGATAGATAGATAGATAGATAGATAGATAGATAGATAGATAGATAGATAGATAGAGATGGATGGATAATAATGATAGATGGTAGGTAGGTAGGTAGGTAGGTAGGTAGGTAGGTGGGTGGGTGGGTGGATGGATGGATAGATAGATAGATAGATAGATAGATAGATAGATAGATAGAGATGGATGGATAATAATGATAGATGGTAGGTAGGTAGGTAGGTAGGTAGGTAGGTAGGTAGGTAGGTAGGTGGGTGGGTGGGTGGGTGGGTGGATAGATAGATAGATAGATAGATAGATAGATAGATAGATAGATAGATAGATAGATAGATAGATAGATAGAGATGGATAATGATAGATGGTAGGTAGGTACGTAGGTGGGTGGGTATTTCCTTCCTCCCTTCTTCCCCACCTTTCTTTGCCATAAATGAAATTATGCACCTCAGCTAGAGTTCTGTGGGAGTAGCACTTAATTCTGTGACATATTTTCTTTAAAATGTTTCTCTCCTTGATAGACAAGACTTCAGATGTTGATGGATTCGGGAACTACGGAACAGAGAGCCGGTTAAGCAACTCCTCTTTTTACATGGTAAATGGAGGCTTATCCTATTTAGACCAATTCAATGTGCTGTTTCTCTGTGTCATGGACTATATGTGATTGTATGGGTATATGCAATTTTTTTTGTCATGTTTATGCAGTGTATATTGGAGGCGGTGACCCTTTGAGAGCTGTATGCAACACAATTTCATTTTGATGTATGCTGATTACTGAACATTTAAAGAGACAATAAAGTTATTCTATTCTATTCTATTCTTCAACTATTTCTATTCTATTCTATTTCTATTCTATTCTATTTCATTTCTATTCTATATTCTATATTCTATATTCTATATTCTATATTCTATATTCTATATTCTATATTCTATATTCTATATTCTATATTCTATTCTATTCATCATCAATTTCTATTCTATTCTATTCATCCTCTATCTTTCTATTCTATTCTATTCTATTCTATTCTATTCTATTCTATTCTATTCTACTCTACTCTACTCTACTCTACTCTACTCTTCTCTACTCTACTCTACTCTATTCTATTCTATTCTATTCTATTCTATTCTATTCTATTCTATCCTGAACTTATCTTCAGATGGAACCCCCGAGTCCTGGAAGGTAGATCACTGTGATGTGACTAGATTCCACAGGACACACAGTTAATAATTAAATAAATCTATTTGACTATTGATAGAACAGAATATTTGTGAATATTCTCTTCTAATAATTAAGGAGTTGTTGGGGGACTCTTAGCTTGGTGGTTTTCTTGCAGATATTGCATTACCCAACTAGGCAACCACATCAATAATAGATGGTAGTGGAGTTTGTGAGGAGGAGGAGGAGGAAGAGGAGGAGGAAGAGGAGGAAGGAGGAGGAGGGAGGAGGAAGGAGGAGGAAGAGGAAAGAGGAGGAAGGAGAAGGAGGAAGGAAGGAGGAGGAAGGAGGAAGAGGAGGAAAGAGGAGGAGGAGGAAGAGGAAGGAGGAAGAGGAGGAAGAGGAAGGAGAAGGAGGAGGAGCAGGAGGAAGGTGGAGGACGAGGAAAGAGGAGGAGGAGCAGGAGGAAGGAGAAGGAGCAGGAGCAGGAGGAAGGTGGAGGAGGAGGAAGGAGGAGGAGGAGGAAGGAGAAGGAGGACGATGAGTAGGAGGAAGAAGGAGGAGGAAGGAGGAGGAGGAAGGAGAAGGAGCAGGAGGAGGAGGAAGAAGGAGAAGGAGGAGCAGGAGGAAGGAGGAGGAGCAGGAGGAGGAGGAAGGAGGAGGAGCAGGAAGAGGAGGAAGAGGAAGGAGGAGGAAGGAGGAGGAAGAGGAAAGGAGGAAGGAGAAGGAGGAAGGAAGGAGGAGGAAGGAGGAAGAGGAGGAAAGAGGAGGAGGAGGAGGAAGGAGGAAGAGGAGGAAGAGGAAGAGGAAGGAGAAGGAAGAGGAGAAGGAGGAAGGTGGAGGACAAGAAAAGAGGAGGAGGAGGAGGAAGGAGAAGGAGCAGGAGCAGGAGGAAGGTGGAGGAGGAGGAAGGAGAAGGAGGATGACGAGCAGGAGGAAGAAGGAGGAGGAAGGAGGAGGAGGAAGGAGAAGGAGCAGGAGGAGGAGGAAGAAGGAGAAGGAGGAGGAGCAGGAGGAAGGAGGAGGAGGAGGAAGGAGGAGGAAGGAGGAAGAGGAGGAGGAGGAAGGAGAAGGAGGAAGAGGAAGGAAAGAGGAGGAGGCGCCTATGGAATCCTTGATGCTCTCTGACCTTGGTTGTTTTCTTCAGATGTTTCATTGCCCATCTAGGTTACATCATCAGTGCTAGAAGGGCATGGAATTTGCTCTTTGTTTATATACAAGTTTCTTGCCCTATCAGAGGACTGCTCAGAGTGAAATAAGGATTAATGTCTTAACAACAATACGTGGCTCCTATATAAACAGAGAGCAAACCTCACCCCTCTTTAGCACCAATGATATTACCTAGTTGGGTCATGAGGTAATCAGGGTGGTATAAGGTCCCCTGCCTTGAGCAGGGGGTTAGACTAGAAGACCTCTGAAGTCTCTTCCAGCCCTATGATTCTAGGCCAGTGATGGCGAACCTTTTAGAGACCGAGTGCCCAAACCGCAACCCAAATTCCACTTATTTATCGCAAAGTGCCAGGGCTGCATCAGCATTGTGGTGCCCTCGGGGGGGGGGAGCAGGGAGGCGCAAAAACGGGCCACCGTGCTGCAAGGCGCAAAAATGGCCACCGCCGTGCTACGGGGTGCAGATGCAAGGCGCTACACCACACAAGAACGGGGCAGGGCTAGTGAGTATCACGCAGGCACTTAGCCCTGCCCCATTTGCAGCACGTACATGCTCGCAGCCCTGTGCGTCTATGTACGCATGTAAAATGCTTTCCCCTCCTTTTTCTTCCACCAATCGACAATGGTTGGTGACCTCTGCTCTACCACCTCTATCCAAGCTTGCTAGTTGGCTGCTTCCCCTCCTTTGTGCTGGGTGGGGCTCCTGCTCTGGGTGGCAGTGGTGGCCTGATGGACCTGCTGCTGGCGGCAGTGGTGCGCGTGCCAACAGAGAGTGCTCTGAGTGCCGCCTCTGGCACACGTGCCACAGGTTCGCCACCACTCTTCTAGGTTATACGTATCATCCTTTTTTAAGGAGAGATACAGAATTAAGCTAAAGTTTTCCACTGAGCTCGGCTACCTCTTCTGTCTTTTATGACTTCTCAGAAGAAGAAAGCAAAGAAACGTGAGACTTGCTGAAGTTCCACCTTTTCTTCCCAAGTACCAAAAAAAAAAAAACCCTTACCTCTTCGACCAAAGAGTAGACGATCTTTTTGACTTCTCAGCAAGAAAAGATGGAATATCAGCTTTTAATTGCAGTGCTGGTTGAACAGAATCATTTCTGCATTATTTATCGAGGGCTTCGTTCCTGTAACTTGCTCGGATTGCAGTCGATCAAAGTCTTCCTGTCTCGCTGGCCATGGTCGATGTGAAATCAAACCCTGGAGAGCTTGATCCGAGCTTTCCTCTCCGACATGCGACTTTCATACGTATAGGAAATTGGGGGGGGGGTTATATCCTGCCTTGCTGAACATAGAAGAAGGTCATTTAAAAAGAAAAGAACAACCCACCCACATTTGCTCGATCAAATGAAGGTCATCCGTCAGAAACTCTTGCTCTTTTCCGTTTCAGATGTGTCCTACACTTTGACTCTTATGGGGACCTGGGTGCTCTCTGAACATGGTGGTTTTCTTGCAGACATTTCATTACCCAAACCAGATAGCATACTCAGTGCTGGAAGGGAATGGGGTTTGTGGGGAGGAGGAGGAGGAGGAGAAAGAAGAAGAAGAAGGAGGAGGAGGAGGAGGAGGAGGAGGAGGAGGAGGAGGAGGAGGAGGAGGAGGAGGAGGAGGAGGAGAAGAAGAAGAAGAAGAAGAAGAAGAAGAAGAAGAAGAAGAAGAAGAAGAAGACGAAGAAGAAGAAGAAGAAGAAGAAGAAGAAGAAGAAGAAGAAGAAGAAGAAGAAGAAGAAGAAGAAGAAGAAGAAGAAGAAGAAGAAGAAGAAGAAGAAGAAGAAGAAGAAGAAGAAGAAGAAGAAGAAGAAGAAGAAGAAGAATATGTGGGGTCCTTGATGCTCTCTGAGCTTGCTTGTTTTCTTGCAGATGTTTCATTACCCAAACTAGGTAACATCCTCAGTGCCAGAAAGGAATGGGGTTTGTGGGGAGGAGGAGGAGAAAGAAGAAGAAGAAGAAGAAGAAGAACAAGAAGAAGAAGGAGGAGGAGGAGGAGGAGGAGGAGGAGGAGGAGGAGGGGAGGAGGAGGAGGAGGAGGAGGAGATGAAGACTACTGTGGGGTACTTGATGCTCTCTAAGCTTGCTTGTTTTCTTGCATATGTTTCATTACCCAAACTAGGTAACATCCTCAGTGCTAGAAGGGAATGGAGTTTGTGGGGAGGAGGAAGAGGAGGAGGAGGAGGAGGAGGAGGAGGAGGAGGAGGAGTGGAAGAGGAAGAGGAGGAAGACTACTGTGGGGTCCTTGATGCTCTCTGAGCTTGGTTGTTTTCTTGCAGACATTTCATTACCCAACTAGGTAACATTATCAGTGTTAGTGAGGTTTGTAGAGAGATGCAGAAGGAGGAGGAGGAGGAGGAGGAGGAGGAGGAGGAGGAGGAGGACTGTGGAGTATGTGGTGCTCTCCAGGTTTGGTGGTTTTCTGGTAAACATTTCATTACCCCGCTAGGTAACATCATCAGGGCAGAGCATCATCAGAGAGCACCAAGGAGCCACAGTTCAACCCTGATGAGACAGAGTGGTGCACCTGCTGAATTTATCTTGCTTGGTGTCTTCAAGTCTGGTTTTGCTCCACACTGCTTGCTCTTCCCTTTCAGGTTTTGTCCCCCCTTCCCAAAATCTCAAAATTCATACAGAGAAACCGAGACTTCAGCTGAATGTATTTGATCTATTTGCATGGGGCATGGAGATGTATTGCATGTCTCTTCCCACGGTGTTTTGAATGGATATGTCTTAATGCAGGCATCTTTGGACAGTGGTTTTCCTTAAGGTAAATGCAACACAGTTTTCAACCTGCTTGGAAAAGAGACACGCAAAATGACACACAGAGAGAGAGACAGAGGCAGAGGCAGAAAAAAAAAGAAAGAGAGAGAGAGAAAAGGGAAGAGAGAGAATGAGTGAGAGGAAGAAAGAGAGAAAGAGAAAGAGAAAGAGAAAGAGAGAGAGAGGAAGAGGAAGAGGAAGAGGAAGAAAGAAAGAAAGAAAGAAAGAAAGAAAGAAAGAAAGAAAGAAAGAGGGAGGGAGGAAGGAAAGAAAGAAAGAAAGAAAGGAAGGAAGAAAGGAAGGAAGGAAAGAAAGGAAAGAGAGAGAGAGAGAGAGAGAGAGAATAGAGAAAGAGAGAAAGGAAAAGGGAAAGAGAAAGAAAGAAAAAGAAAGACAAAAAGAGAATCAGATTAAAAAAAGAAAGAAACAGAGAGCGAAAATACAGATTCAATGCAAATTTTACTTTCTTGCATACTTTCCCTGTGAACATTTGGTGGAAAAGTGCATTGCAGTTTGCAAAAAAAGGTGAATAATACTTTCAGAGAGGTTGGTTCAAGAAGGCCAACCTGGATCACTACATATTGTAAAGTGAACAAAACAGAACAGACTTTCTCCTCTCCCGAACCATACAAAATTCAAGCAATTAAGTGACTGAAGGAGGCGGGGGAGAATCTGACAATCCTCAGCATTTCAATCGAACAGACTATTGTAATGCAGTGACAGCCACGCTGGATCAAGAAATTCAAGAAGCAGGTAATGGAATTGATTAATTGAATGAATGAATGAATGAATGAATGAATGAATGAATGAATGAATGAATGAATGAATGATTAAGGAGGGCCCTCCTAGCTCATCTGGCATTGCTTTCCAATTCTTCCCGGTCTTCCAAAAATGGAGAAGTAGGCTATTTTTTTACTTTTTAAAAGGTAGAACATAGAAAAACTTCAAGAAAAAAATAAAGTCCAAAAGCAGCTTTGGGAAAACCCTGATCTGGATGACTTAGAATCTCTATAGAGAAGAAGACATGAATGGAGTCTTATTATTCTATTATTAGAATAATAAGCTTCTATTATTCTAATAGAAGCTTATTATTCTATTCTATTCTATTCTATTCTATTCTATTCTATTCTATTCTATTCTATTCTATTCTATTCTATTCTATTCTATATTTTCTATTCCATTCCATTCTATTCTATTCTATTCATGGAAGGTTCAAATTACTGCAACAATTATTATTACTGTCATGGTAGGCATGTGGTCAGCCAGATGTTTAGACTGGATTTGCCATTTATGTCCACCTATCTCAGGGGTCTTCAAACTTGTCCCTTTTATGACTTGTGGACTTCAACTCCCAGAATTCCTCAGCCAGGTACGCTAGAATAGAATAGAATAGAATAGAATAGAATAGAATAGAATAGACCATGGAGGTATTCTAGTCCAGCCCTCTGCTCAGGCAGGTGATCCTATACTATTTCAGACAAATGGTTGTCCAATCTCTTCTTAAAGACCTCCAGTAATGGAGTGCCCACAATTTCTGGAGGCAAGCTGTTCCACTAGTCAACTGTCCTCACTGTTAGGAAGTTCCTCCTTAATTCCAGCTTGCTTCTCTCTTTGATCAGTTCCCAACCATTGTTTCTCGTCCTTCCCTCTGGTTTGACGCTCAACTCTGATTTCTGACTATTTCTGATGCTGGACCTAAAGGAGTCCATAATTTCACAGCTTATTTTATTTGTAGTGATTCAGTTCTCAGCTTTGATGGAGCTCCCCCAAAGAGGGGGAAAAGGATGTTTGATTTCCCTTCCCAGGTTAGAAATTTCCAACTATTTCTGGACTACTGCTGCATCCTTTAACACTTCTAAATATTTCATCTTCTTCGTACTTGTTTTATTTATTATTGATACGTTATCATCTTTGACATCCCCCACCAGCCATCGTAAGAAAATTATTTCCCCCTGTGGAAAATAAATTGCTTAGATCTATGGATTTTTCTCTCCTCTCTAGGGAGCAGGGACACAAATAAGAATTTGCTTTCCAGAGCCGGATGAATCATGATTCCAGGTTCCTGCTTGGCTTGCCCCAAATTCGTACAATTTATTTGTGTACATCATTGAACAGTCTGATTTTTTTACAAATTGGATCACCTCTAACGGCAGGTCTCTTTCGGATGTAAACATGATCCTGACACTGGGACGAGATGAAGGAACGTGCACCCAAAATAAAGATATTTAGAATGGATCGCCAGATAATTAGTTTTAAGGCTTCTCTTGGTCCCTAAGAGCATGGGTGTCAAACTCGATCGTGTCACCTGACGTATTGTGATGTATCATGACAGGCTTTTTTGCCTTTGTGGTGTGGGTGTGGCCTGTGTGCGAAGCATCAGGCCTATGGGCCACCAGTTTGATACCCCTGACTAAGGGTGAGATTAATGTGTCTGGCAAATATTTAATAATTTCTGGGGTTCTTGTTTTTATGCAGATGTTTCACTCCCAAACTAACCTCATCAGTGCTAGTACTGTTGATAATAATAATAATAATAATAATAATAATAATAATAATAATAATAATAATAATAATAATAAAGTTGGAAGGGACATTGAAGGTCATCTAGTCCAACCCCCTGCTCAGGCAGGAAACCCTATACCATTTCGGACAAATGGCTGTCCAGTCTCTTCTTAAAAACTTCCAGTGTTGGAGCATTCACCGCTTCTGGAGGCAGGTTGTTCCACTGGTTAATTGTTGTAACTGTAAGGAAGTTTCTCCTTAGTTCTAGGTTGCTTCTCTCCTTGCTGAGTTTCTATCCGTTGCTTCTTGTCCTGCCTTCAGGTACTTTGGAGAATAGCTTGACTCCCTCTTCTTTGGGGCAGCCCCTGAGATATGGGAATACTGCTATCATGTCCCCCCTCGTCTTTCTCTTCGTTAAACTAGGCATACCCAATTCCAGCAGCTGTTCTTTATATGCTTTAGTTTAATGAAAAGAAGGACTAGGGGTGACATAACTGCAGTCTTCCAATGTCTAATGGGCTGCCGTAAAGAAGATGGGGGGTCAACCTATTATCCAAAGCCCCTGGACAAGAAGCAACGGATGGAAACCAATCAAGGAGAGAAGCAACCTAGAACTAGGGAGAAATTTCCTGATGGTGAGAACAATTAACCAATGGAACTGCTTGCCTCCAGAATAATAGAATAACAGAATGATAGAGTTGGAAGGGACCTTGAAAACAAAGAAGAGGGGGTCAACCTATTCTCCAAAGCAGGGCTTTTCAACCTTTTCACCCATTGTACCACTTTTGGGATATGGTAATAACCGAGTATCACCCATCACCTAGCAAGCTGTCAAAAAGTGACCAAAGAGACCAAAAAAAAAAAAAGGAAAAAAGTGATGAAGTACAGGTAGTCCGCGACTTACAACAGTTCGCTTAGTGACTGTTTGAAGTTACAGTGGCACTGAAAAAAGTGCCCGCCAAGTCACAGCCGAGCAAGAGACCTGCCTGCCTGCCCAGTGGTGCTCTTCCTCCTGTCTGAGGTTTTCATTGTTGTGAGCATTTCTGTTGAGGGTTGGCAGCAGGGGTGGGGTGGGGGGTTGGTTTTTATTCCCCCCATCTGTTGGGTGGTTGCAGCAGGTTTTGGTCACTTCACATGACCCTGGGACACTGTGACCGTCATAAATATGAATCAGTTGCCAAGCATCTGAATGTAAATCACAAGACCCTGGAGATGCTGCAACATTCCAGCTGATCGGCGCTTCTTCTGGGCTCAGCAGAAGCACCAGGATCAGTGCTGCTTTCCAGCTGGTTGGTGCTTCTTCAGGGCTTAGCAGAAGCACCAGGATCAGTGCTGAGCTCCAGCTGGAGCCTGGCACTGATCCTGGCGCTTCCACTGAGCCTTGACAGTCCTGAAGAAGCACCGATCAGCTGGAAAGCGGCACTGATCCTGCAGCTTCCGCTGAGCCCTGACAGCCCTGCAGCTCCAGCTGTCTCTCACTCAGACTTGTGCGGTGCTGCCACCGATTCAGCTCATTCCCCTCCCCCACTACCACTTTTCTAGGATGGTCGCATACCACCTGCCAGGTGCCCATGTACCACAGGTGGTACCCGTAGCACTGGTTGGAAAGCCCTGCTCCAAAGCACCAGAAGGGAGGACCAGAAGCTATGGATGGAAACCAATCAAGGAGAGAACCAACTTAGAAATAAGTAGACATTTACAAACAATGAAAACAATAAATCATTAGATCAGCTTGCCTCCAGAAGTTCTGAGTGCTCCATCACTAGAATTTTTTCAGAAGAGGCTGGACAGCCCTTTGTCTGAAATGCTTTAGAGTTTCCTGCACAAGCAGGGGGTTGGACTAGAAGACCTCCAAGGTCCCTTCCAACTCTGTTATTCTGTTAATGCCAATTTCTGGGCAAATGTCCTTCTCTTGGTTTGAATGAAAGCAAAATGATCCTCCTCGTTAGAAGTAATCTTGAAGAAGCCACACATGTATAGCATTCCATTAAAAAATGTGAAGCTCTATTGCAGAAAGAAGATGAGGTCTCTACGACAACAAAAGCTTTACAGTTTATTGGCATTTCAGGTCTAAACACAGTTGTATATTAACATGCATAAGGCCCGGCTAGAAAACAGCCAACGTACAAGCCGGCTTTGACAGACTCAAACAAGAAGCCACATTTCCATCTGTGCAAATGTTGATTACATTCGAACAGCTCTTCAGATGTTCAAAGATCTGAAGGCAATCCCAGATTGAGCATGAAATCCAGAATTATGTAGGTTGTTCTCCGCCCCTTCCTCTGCCATCCAGCTATAATGCCATCCAACACACGTAACACACTCCCACTTGGAATGGATGTCAGTTCAACTTTTGCTTGGAATGAAATGTTCTGATTTAATCGCCTTAAAAAAAATGCAAGTTCCTGGGGCTAGATTGACAGCACGGATGTGCTCATAGCCTACTCAGAAGTCAGCGTCTTTCAGCAAAATGGTTAATGCCCTGCAAAATGTATATAAGCTGGCAATCTAAATCCTAGGAGATTAATTTATACCAAAACCTCATTTTACCTTCTATTGTGTACCAAATATTTGTCAAACTCCGCATCTCCTGGATATATCAAGGCCTTCTAAAGCTAAAGTCCTCTTACATAAGGAATAATCCTTACTGTAAACCTTCTCCTCTCGGTGGAGAGTTATAATAATCGTCCATGTGATATGTCAGATATTTGCATTCTGAAACTATCATATAAAGTTCCTAGGTTTACAACCATACATTTAGTGAACAAGGTTACAACGGACATTTTTCACACTTATGACTGTTGCAGCGTCCCCATGGCCATGTGGTCAAAACTCGGACGCTTATCAACTGCTTCATATTTATGATGGTTGTATGGTCCTTGGACCATGAGATCATCTATGGAGACCTTCTGAGAGTCAATGGGGAAGCCATTTAAGAACCATATCATCCACGAAACAAATCAATGTGAGAAGCAACCTAGAACTAAGGAAGAATTTCCTGACAGTGAGAACAATTAATCAATGGAACAAATTGCCTCCAGAAGTTGTGGGTGCTCTAACACTGGAGGTTTTTAAGAAGAGACTGGACAGCCATTTGTCAGAAATGGTATAGGGTTTCTTGCCTGAGCAGGGGGCTGGACGATGACCTCCAAGGTCCCTTCCAGTTCTGTTCTATTCTGTTCTATTCTATTCTATTCTATTCTATTCTATTCTATTCTAGCATAGACTAGCCTAGCCTAACCTAGCATTAGCATAGCATAGCATAGCATAGCATAGCATAGCCTACTCTACTCTACTCTACTCTACCCTACCCTACCCTACCCTACCCTACCCTACCCTACCCTACCCTACCCTATCCTATCCTACCCTACCCTATCGTATCCTATCCTATCCTATCCTACTCTACTCTATCCTACTCTACTCTACTCTACTCTACTCTACTCTATTCTACCCTACCCTACCCTACCCTACCCTACCCTCCCCTATCCTATCCTATCCTATCCTATCCTATCCTATCCTATCCTATCCTACTCTACTCTACTGTACCCTACCCTACCCTATCCTATCCTACTCTACCCTACCCTACCCTACCCTACCCTACCCTATCCTATCCTATCCTATTCTATCCTATCCTATCCTACTCTACTCTACTCTACTCTATCCTACCCTACCCTATCCTATCCTATCCTACTCTACTCTACTCTATTCTACCCTACCCTACCCTATCCTATCCTACTCTATTCTACTCTATTCTACTCTACTCTACTATACCCTATCCTATCCTATCCTATCCTATCCTATCCTACTCTACTCTACTCTACTCTACTCTACCCTACCCTACCCTACCCTACCCTACCCTACTCTATTCTATTCTATTCTATTCTATTCTATTCTATTCTATTCTATTCTATTCTATTCTATTCTATTCTATGCTATTCTATTCTATTCTATTCTATTCTACTCTATTCTACTCTACCCTACCCTATCCTATCCTATCCTATCCTATCCTACTGTACTCCACTCTACTCTACTCTACTCTACCCTACCCTATGCTACCCTACCCTACTCTACTCTACTCTACACTAACCTACCCTACCCTACCCTACCCTATCCTATCCTACTCTACTCTACTCTATTCTACTCTACTCTACCCTACCCTACCCTACCCTACCCTATCCTATCCTATCCTATCCTATCCTATCCTATCCTATCCTATCCTATCCTATCCTATCCTACTTTACTCTACTCTACTCCACTCTACTCTACCCTATCCTATCCTACTCTACTCTACCCTATCCTATTCTATCCTACTCTACTCTACTCTACTCTACCCTACCCTACCCTACTCTATTCTACTCTACTCTATACTCTACTCTACTCTACTCTACCCTACCCTACCCTACCTTACCTTATCCTATCCTATCCCATCCTATCCTATCCTACTCTACCCTACCCTATCCTATCCTACTCTACTCTACTCTACCCTTCTCTACCCTACCCTACCCTGCCCTGCACTGCTCTACTCTACTCTACTCTTCTCTATACTTTATTCTATTCTATTCTATTCTATTCTATTCTATTCTATTCTATTCTATTCTATTCTATTCCATTCTATTCTATTCTACTATTCTATTCTATTCTATTCTGCTGCTGGCCAGACAACATCAAGCCATATCTCCGGCTGATGGAGAGAGATAAAGTGAGAAGGCGTGCTAAGCTGAAACTCAAAGGAGATTTGCCTCTGCCCACTCCAATGAGCCAATGGTCCATTTGGTCCAGCGTGCCACTCTCTTCCCTTGACACCCCATTAGGTACCCCTGGGAAATTTGCAAATGGACTCAGAAGCTGTAAAACTAGAAACTTCAGGGGGACATTTTTCACACGAAAGCCCCGGAGGAAGGAGTCGTAGCTTGGGATATGGCGCGGCAGGAAAGGCTTCGGATTCAGAAGGCTGGACTCGAGTGCATGGTGGGTGAGCCACCAAGGGGAATATAAGTTCTTTCTTGCAGTTCTCCGTTCTCATCTTAGGGAGAGAAACAACGGAAAGAAAGAAGAGAGCGGAGAGGGAAAAGGGTTCTCAGGAGGTTTAAGCAAGCCACAATTGGGAGTAGTTGTAAAACACAGTTTCTTCTTTCCCTTTTATCCTCTTTCCTTTCCTTCCCCTAGTTCCTTCCTTCCTCCCTCCTTCCTCTGCCCCTCCATTTGTTCCTTCCCTTCCTCTACTTCCTTCCCTTCCTCCTTCCTCCCTAATTTTGTTCCTTCCCTTTCTCTACTTCCTTCCTTCCTTTCCTTTCTCTCTTTCCTTCTTTCCTTCCTTCCTTCCCTTTTTCTCTTTCCTTCTTTCCTTCTTTTTCTCCCTCCCTACCTCCTTTTTTCCCTTCCCTTCATCTACTTTCTTCCTTCCCTTCCTCCTCCCTTTCTCCCTTTGTTCCTTCCCTTTCTCTCCTTCCTTCCTTTCTCTCCTTCCTTCCTTTTTCTCTCCCTCACTCCTTCCCTATGTTCCATCCCTTCCTCTACTTCCTTCCTTCCTTTCTTTGCTCTTCCCCCTTTGCTCCTTCATTTTCTCCCTTTCCTTCCTTCCTTTCCTTTCTCTCCTTCCTTCTTTCTTTCTTTCCTTCCTTTCTTCCTTTTCTCCCTCCCTCCTTTTTTCCTTCCCTTCCTCTATTTCCTTCCTTCCTTTCCTCCTCCCTTTGTTCTTTCCTTTTCTCTCCTTCCTTCCTTCCTTCCTTCCTTTTCTCCCTCCCTTCTTCCTTCCTCCCTCATTTTTTCCTTCCCTTCCTCTATTTCCTTCCTTCCTTTCCTCCTCCCTTTGTTCTTTCCTTTTCTCTCCTTCCTTCCTTTTCTCCCTCCCTTCTTCCTCCCTCCCTCCCTTTTTTCCTTCCCTTCCTCTATTTTCTTCCTTCCTTTCCTTTCTTCTCTCTCCTTCCCTCCTTTTGTTCCTTCCCTTTCTCTCCTTCCTTCTTTCTTTCCTTCCTTCCTTTTCTCCCTCCCTCCTTTTCCCTTCCTCTATTTCCTTCCTTCCTTTCCTCCTCCCTTTGTTCTTTCCTTTTCTCTCCTTCCTTCCTTCCTTCCTTCTCTCCCTCCTTCTCCCTCCCTTTTTTCCTTCCCTTCCTCTATTTTCTTCCTTCCTTTCCTTCTGCCTCTCTCCTTCCCTCCCTTTGTTCCTTCCCTTTCTCTCCTTCCTTCTTTCCTTTTTCTCTCCCTCCCTACTTCCCTATTTTCCATCCCTTCCTCTACTTCCTTCCTTCCTTTCTTTGCTCTTCCCCCTTTGCTCCTTCACTTTCTCCCTTTCCTTCCTTCCTTTCCTTTCTCTCCTTCCTTCTTTCTTTCTTTCCTTCCTTTCTTCCTTTTCTCCCTCCTTCCTTTTTTCCTTCCCTTCCTCTATTTTCTTCCTTCCTTTCCTTCCGCCTCTCTCCTTCCCTCCCTTTGTTCCTTCCCTTTCTCTCCTTCCTTCCTTCCTTTTTCCCTCCCTCCCTACTTCCCTATTTTCCATCCCTTCCTCTACTTCCTTCCCTTCCTCTTCCCCACCTTTGCTTCTTCCCCTTCCTTCCTTCCTTCCTTCCTTCCTTCCTTCCTTCTTTCCTTCCTTCCTTCCTTCCCCTCTCCTTCCCTTACCCCCACCCAAATGGAACAGAAAACTGTATGGAGATGTGCTCTGTATACATTCACTCTGCCCCTTTAGCCAGTGGAGAAGCATCACAGAGATCAGCCGCAGAGTCTCTGCTTAGACTCTGGGCAGAGGTCAGCCCCATGTTGTAAACAGCTCTCTAGGTCAGTCTGAAGGGCCTTCCATATGCCATGAGATCAACTGGTATATCATTTTAATGTTCACCAGGGAAGAAAACACTTGGTAACTTATTCTATATGCTTGTTGTTGGATCAGCATATACTGGCGCTGGAACAATTCTGAAGCCACAGATGTACAGGAAACCAAGTTTAAAATGGAAATTTGACACAGGTTAACATTTGGGCAGGTCTCACAGTGCTTTGGGTATTAATGTTACAGGGACATCTTATTGTTGTTGTTGTTGTTAGTTGCGAAGTTGTGTCCGACCCATCGCGACCCCATGGACAACGTTCCTCCAGGCCTTCCTGTCCTCTACCATCTTCTGGAGTCCATTTAAGCTCACACCTACTGCTTCAGTGACTCCATCCAGCCATCTCATTCTCTGTCGTCCCCTTCTTCTATTGCCCTCCATCTTTCCCAGCATTAGGCCCTTCTCCAGTGAGTCCTTCCTTCTCATTAGGTGGCCAAAGTATTTGAGTTTCAACTTTAGGGACATCTCATTAGAAATTCCCAAACTGAAGGATCCTGCATCTTGGTTTAAGGAAATTACGACGCGCAAACTTTCCCAAACACAATGTATAATTGTGTGTTTGTATGTCTACCTTCGTCCATCCTAGCTTATCCAAGAGCAATTCCTTATTTCACGCTCCCCATAAATTCAAAATAATAGTCATCTGTGCTCATGACTGTAACATTCAGTTTTTGGTCATCAGATTATATTGTGCTAATTCTGAGGTGGACATTGCAGGGGTGAATCAGGTCAGTTTGCGGAATGATAAATTTGGCAACTATTACTATTAAAAAGTCAAGTCTCCTTCAAATTCAGCTCAATGTAAATTTATTTAGTAACAAGATGATAGACGTTTTAGTAACAAGATGATAGACAAGATGATAGTGGCCTGTTAGCTAATTTGGCCTAGTCCAGTGTTTTATGACTCATGGACTTCAACTCTCAGAATTCCTGAGCCAGCATGGCTCAGCTTGGAAACCTCTCCCTTTCCCCTCAGCATGGCTGGCTCAGGAATTCTGGGAGTTGAAGTCCATGAGTCATAAAAGAGCCAAGGTTGCCTACTCCTGGCCTAGTGGTTAAGTCACCATGCTAGAAGCCAGGAGACGGTGAGTTCTAGTTTCACTTTAGGCATGAAAGCTGCCTGGGTGACTTGGGGCCAATCACCAGGAGACAGTGAATTCTAGTCCTGCCTTAGGCATGAAAGCCAGCTGCATGATTTTAGGCCAATCACCAGGTGATGGTGAATTCTAGTCCCGCTTTAGGCATGAAAGTGGGCTGGGTGCTTTGGGGCCAATCATGGTGTCAGTTCTAGATCCACCTTAAGCATTAAAGCCAACTGGGTGACCTAGGGCCAATCACCAGGAGACAGTGAGTTCTAGTCCTGCCTTAGGCATGAAAATCAGCTGCGTGATTTTAGGCCAATCACCAGGAGATGGTGAGTTCTAGTCCCACTTTAGGCATGAAAATGGGCTGTGTGCCTTTGGGCCAATCATGGTGTGAGTTCTAAATCCACCTTAGACTTAAAAATCAGCTGGGTGACTTAGGGCCCATCACCAGGAGATAGTGAGTTCTAGTTCTGCCTTGAGACATCACCCTGCCAACAAAAGTGCGTATAGTCCAGGCCATGGTTTTCCCAGTTGCAATGTATGGCTGTGAAAGTTGGACCATAAGAAAGGCTGAGCGCCAAAGAATGGAGGCCTTTGAACTATGGTGCTGGAGAAGACTCCTGCGAGTCCCTTGGACTGCAAGGCGTTCAAACCGGTCAGTCCTAGGAGAGATCAACCCCGACTGCTCTTTAGAAGGCCAGATCCTGAAGTTGAAACTCAAATACTTTGGCCACCTAATGAGAAGGAAGGACTCACTGGAGAAGGGCCTAATGCTGGGAAAGATTGAGGGCAATAGAAGAAGGGGACGACAGAGAATGAGATGGCTGGATGGAGTCACTGAAGCAGTAGGTGTGAACTTAAATGGACTCCAGAAGATGGTAGAGGACAGGAAGACCTGGAGGAACATTGTCCATGGGGTCATGATGGGTTGGACACGACTTCGCAATTAACAACAACAACAACAAGTTCTGCCTTAGGCATGAAAGTCAGCGGCATGATTTGGGGCCAATCACCAGGTGATGGTGAGTTCTAGTCTCACTTGCCATGAAAGTGGGCTGCATGTCTTTGGGGCCAATCATGGTGTGAGTTCTAGAACCACCTTAGGCTTAAAAGTCAGCTGGGTGATTTTGGGCCAGCCACTCTTGCAGTTTTTGTGCAGAAAAGAGGAGAGTATTGTGAGTTTGTCCCCTTGAGTTATTTACAAGAAATACTAATGTTGGAAACAAAACAAAAAAATCAAATAAATAAGTGTAGTAATGTCCCAAACTAGGACATTTTTCAACTTCCCGTTCTAGCTCACCACACTGCCATTTCCTGGTGGATTTGCAAACACCACTTCCTTCTAACACTGATAATGTTGCCTAGCTGGGGAATGAAACGTCAGCAGGAAAACCACCAAGCTCAGAGGGGACCAAGGACCCCCCAATGAAATTTTTTACAATAAAGGTAGTCCTCATGTTATGACCATTTTTTCACCAATGGTTTTAACTTAGACACTGCTAAAGGAAGGGAGTTAAGACTGCCTGGTAAGTGGTTTTGGGTAATGAAGGAAAAAAGTTTGGGGAGTCCTATTTTAATCAGTGGAAAGCCTTAATCCCTAGAGCAGCCTGTCTCTAATTGGCCAATTTCAAGATAATTGTCTAAGGATTTTGCTAGACACCTTGATACCTTCTTAAAATAAACGCTCTCTTCATTCGTTTAGCCGTTTTAACAGTACAAGAAAGGTCTTGATGGCCTTTTCCAAAAAGATAGTATCCCTTCTTAGATTTGTGTCAGACACGAAAAATCAGGTCCACACGTGAAGGTCCAATTAAACTAATGTATTGCTACTCGTAGGAATATTCTCAACTTAATTTGCTTGTGACTACGTAAGGAATCTAGGCTGATGCCTCTTTTAACTCCTCCCCCAGATTCTGCCACTCCTTCTCCTATGGGTTTTCCACAATGGTTGTGATTTCTTCAGTTGGGTAGCTTTATACACATTCCCCTAGCTTGATAGAATAGAATAACAGAATTGGAAGGGACCTTGGAGGTAGGTCATCTAGTCCAACCCCCTGCTCAGGCAGGAAATCCTATACCAGGGGTGGGCAACCTTGGCTCTTTTATGACTCGTGCACTTCAACTCCCAGAATTCCTGAACCAGCATGGCTCAGCTTGGAAACCTCTCCTTTTCCCCTCAGCATGGCTGGCTCGGGAATTCTGGGAGTTGAAGTCCACGAGTCATAAATGAGCCAAGGTTGCCTACCCCTGCCCTATATGATTTCAGACAAATGGCTGTCCAATCTCCTCTTAAAAACCTCCAGTGTTGGAGCATTCACCACTTCTGGAGGCAGGTTGTTCCACTGGTTAATTGTTCTAACTATCAGGAAGTTTCTCCTTAGTTCTAGGTTGCTTCTCTCCTTGGTTAGTTTCCATCTGCTGCTTCTTGTCCTGCCTTCAGGCGCTTTGGAGAATAGCTTGACTCCCTTTTCTTTGGAGCAGCCTCTGAGATACTGGAACACTGCTATCCTATCCTCCCTTGTCCTTCTCTTCATTAAACAAGACATATCCAATTCTTCTAGGTCTTCTAGTCCAAATCTCTGCTCAGGCAGGAAACCTTATACCATCTCCTTCACACAACCCCTTACTTATCTGGCAAGCTGTAAGAAACATGGTGGTGGAACCAAGTAGATTCCATGAGATTTCTAGACTTGTGACAGAACACTTGCGTTCAACCGTTTTCACAAAAGCATCCTCAAAAACATGTATCATGATCTCTCTTGGTCTTCCTTCCATCAGCTCACAAGAGCTTAGATTGCTTTAAAGCAGGGGTAGTCAACCTGGGCTCTTTTATGACTTGTGGACTTCAACTCCCAGAATTCCTGAGCCAGCTGTGCTGAGGGGAAAGGGAGAGGTTTCCAAGCTGAGCCGTGCTGGCTCAGGAATTCTGGGAGTTGAAGTCCACGAGTCATAAAAGAGCCAAGGTTGACTACCCCTGCTTTAAAGAATGATTGGATGGTGAGGATTTGAAAACAGGGTTCAATTGTCAGCAGGTTGCTCCTATTTGTCTAGGCTCAGTAGCTAAGTTAGTCCTGGTTTTCTGAAATTCTTGTGTTGCTGGCTAATTCAGAATTATAGGCTCCTTGATTGTTTTCCCACAGACATTTCATTACCCAACCAGGCAACATCATCAGTGCTAGAAGGGGTTTGCTTTCTGTTTACAGTAGTGGCCAAAATTGTGGAAACCTTTTGGGGAAAATGTACAGTAGAAATGCCACCTTTGGTTCAGTTTCCACCCATTTTTCTTCTAATTTTTTTATAACTGTAGCCTTGTTCACTTAATAACATTATTTTACATCGCTTTCTGGGCAACCAGTCAACTCTTTGCACCATTCCTTTAATTTTATTATGTTTTACAAGCTCACTCAACGAAAGAACACCAAAAAAACCCCAACCAACTTGATAGCGATCACATAACACACTGACCAATGTCCTCCTCTCAGCTTCAACATGTGACATCAATAACTGAATCCTACTGTGATTTGATTGGCTCATGGCCAAAACAAGATGACACCTGATTGGCTCTCTAAACACTCATGCTCATTGGCTACAATCAGATGAAGGAAAGTTACCTGGTATCAAATTAAGCAAGTTGTGCTTCCTTTTTCTGGTTATTTGGCTATAACTTTTCATAGAATACAGTACAGATAATTGAACAAACTTATGTTGCATTACATTCTTGATTAAATTATCTTTCCATTGATGTATAATTTTATGGTACTGCTCCCCAAAACAAGAGGTGTTATTAGACATCAAACCTCAAAAATACACTTTTCCCAAAAGGTTTCCAACATTTTGGCCACTACTCTATATACTAGTGGTTTTCCCTGTCAGTGTTAATGGGAATGTTCTTGGTCTTTCCTTGATTAGGATGTTTTTATTGTTAGCTTGTTTGTCTGAATTGTTAGTTTCTTGATGGTTTATGTCTTGATTGTTGTTCCAGTATTATTCTTGGTATTAATCTCCTTATCTGGATGCTGCTTGTTGGTGAGAAGTTTTGGTCTTTTGATTTCCTTTTTGGTTTTTGATTGTCTCTTTGGAACAGTAGGTAGATGTTGTTTATCTCTACGTGCCTATTGGTGGCTACTTTGAGGCATATTTCATATTTCAAAGGCATGGTTGATTTGAGACCATGTAGATCAGGGGTCTTCAAACGTGGCCCTTTTATGACTTGTGGACTTCAACTCCCAGAATTCCTCAGCCAGCGTCCATTTTGTTTGTTAGATTTAAGATAGGGGTCTTCAAACTTGGCCCTTTTATGACTTGTGGACTTCAACTCCCAGAATTCCTCAGCCAGCATGCCGTGACCCCGGGACACTGCAACCGTCATAAATGTTACTCAATTACCAAGTGTCTGGTTTTTGATCATGTGACCCTGGAGATGGCTGCAACAGTCGTAAATGTGGAAAACAGTCACAAAGTCACTTTTTTCAGGGCTATTCAATGGACTCCAGAAGATGGCAGAGGACAGGAAGGCCTGGAGGAACGTTGTCCATGGGGTCGCGATGGGTCGGACAAGACTTCGCAACTAACAACAACTCGATGATTCCATAAACCATCTTCTCACAAATATAAACCTTTCAGCCTTGCCCACCTCCTCCATATATACGTAGTCTGGTCCAATTTCCAAATGCACATTTTTGTTGTTGTGGTTGCCATCCAATAAACTCATCCCACGTATCCCAGCCTTAAGTTGCTTCCATTTCGATTCCGCTGAAACATAGTCTAAACCTGACTGCCTAATTTGCACGCAGCCTTCATATTCCAGGTTTCACGTGTCAGTCAAAATAATCCGTATTCTCACTCTCATAATCAAAATGTCTGAGACCTATTATCAGCTTCCCATTAGCAGGGAAAAATCCGTTAAAACTGAAGGTCTCCTCTGCTCGTGAATTATCTTCTATTTTTAACAGGTAATTATATCGAGGGCGATCTGCTTGTCTTTATGCTCCCCATCCTGGTTTCGCCTTAATTGGGAGAGGAGGAGGAGGAGAGGAGAGGAGAGGAGAGGAGAGGGGAAGGGAGGGGAGGGGAAGGGGAGGGGAGGGAAGGAAAGGAAAGGGAAGGGAAAGGAAGAGGAGAGGAGAGGAGAGGAGAGGAGAGGAGAGGGGGAGAGAAGAAGACAGGAGAGGGGGAGGGGAGGGGAGGAGAGGAGAGGGGAAGAGAGGAGAGGAGAGGAGAAGGGAAGGGAAAGGAAAGGAAGAGGAGAGGAGAGGGGAAGGAAAGGGGGAGGGGAGAGGAGAGGGGAAGGTGAGAGGAGAGGAGAGGGGAGGGGAGGGGAAGGAAAGGGAAGGGGAGAGGAGAGGACAGGACAGGAGAGGAGAGGGGGAGAGGGAGAGGGGGGAGAGGGAGAGGGAGAGGGGAGGGGAGGGGGGGAGGGGAAGGGAAGGGAAAGGGAAAGGGAGAGGAGAGGAGAGGAGGGGACAGGACAGGAGAGGAGAGGAGAGGAGAGGGGGAGGGGGGAGGAAGGGGAGGGGGAGGGAGGGGAGGGGAAGGGAAGGGAAAGGGAGAAGAGAGGAGAGGAGAGGACAGGACAGGAGAGGAGAGGAGAGGAGAGGGGGAGAGGGAGAGGGGGGAGAGGGGGTGAGGGAGAGGGAGAGGGAGAGGGGAGGAGAGGGGAGGGGGAGGGAGGGGAGGGGAAGGGAAGGGAAAGGGAGGAGAGGAGAGGGGAAGGGAAGGGGGAGAGGAGAGGAGAGGAGAGGAGAGGGGAGGGGAAGGGAAGGGATGGGAAGGGAAGGGAAGGGAATTTGTAATAAAGAGTTGAACTGTAGAGTCCTTGGTATTCTCTGAGTGATTTCCTTGCAGACATTTCATTACCCAACTACATCACATCATCAGTTAATTGGTTGTTTTTCATTCTTAGAAGATTAAATAATGAATTAGAGGTTAATTAATAGGAAGAAGTACCTTAGGGAGGACTATTCCAGGGCCATCTTTGTTCCCTGTGCTCTCATGACTCAGAGCATAAGAAAGCATGAAGTTGTGTGGCAGATAAGCTCAGAATCTTGGCTGAAAAGATGGTCTGTTTGGTTCTGAGGCTCACTGGCATCTAGGAATCGGAGAATCATCCAGTTTCAGCTCAAGTGCAACACAATGAGAAGAAGCAGTTAAGATAAGATTTTAGCCAAATGGGTTTGACCAACAGATTTGAAGCTCAGGGTTGAACTGTGGAGTCCTTGGTGCTTTCTGAGCCTAATTGTTTCCTTACAGAATGCAAAACCCACTCCCTTTTAGCACAGATGATATTATGTAGGGTAATGGAGTGTCTGCAAGAAAACAGCTTTTTCCTCCTCCTCCCTCCCTCCCTCCCTCCCTCCTTTCTCATTCCTCCACTCCCCAAACCACACTCTCTTCTAGCATTGATGATGTTCCCTAGTTGGGTAATGAAATGTCTGCAAGGAAACAACCCAGCTCAGAGAGCACCAAGGACCCCATAGTGCCTCCTCCTCCTCTTCCTCCTCCTCCTCCTCTTCCTCCTCCTCACTTCCTCATTCCTCATTCCTCCACTCCACAAACCCTACTCTCTTCTAGCACTGATGATGTTCCCTAGTTGGGTAATGAGATGTCTGCAAGGAAACAACCCAGCTCAGAGAGCATCAAGGACTCCATAGACCTTCTTCTTCTTCTTCTTCTTCTTCTTCTTCTTCTTCTTCTTCTTCTTCTTCTTCTTCTTGCTTCTTCTTCTTCTTCTTCTTCTTCTTCTTCTTCTTCTTCTTCTTCTTCTTCTTCTTCTTCTTCTTCTTCTTCTTCTTCTTCTTCTTCTTCTTCTTCTTCTTCTCCTCCTCCTCCTCCTCCTCCTCCTCCTCCTTCTCCTCCTCCTCCTCTTCCATTTTTCCTTCCTTCACTCCACAAATGCCACTCCATTCTAGCACTGATGATGTTACCTACTCGGGTAATGAAACATCTGCAAGAAAACAGCCAAGCTTAGAAAAGACCAAGGACCTCATTATTTGCTTTGTTTCCTGATTCTCCCACAATAGGTTCCAATTTATTTCAAAATGTTGCTTTAGGCCAGTTCCAGGCAATCCGCAGGCTTCACGGGGCTCTTCACAAATTGTGGGACAGCTCTTTCACAAAGCCCCGATGCCTTGCGTATTTCAAAGGCTTGATCAATTGGATGCCGTGTAGATAGTATAGCATGCGATAAATCCAAGAAAGATATCATTTCCTGGGATTGAACAGAATTTGGCCCTGGGAGAAGAGTTGCTTCTTAAGCCCAGACCCCCAAAATATATCCAATTAATAAGTGAGAACTACCTGCGGTGATGCTGTGATCAGCACCACAAGAACTATCCTGGACCCAAAGCAAGAAATACTTTGAGTTTTTGTGTGTGTGCGCTAGCTGAGATTGAAACACTGTTTGTTACTGTGCAAGCAATTTTCCCTTAAATCCAAATAAATAATGAAAGAATGCTATTCTAAAGTGAGACTGGATCAGAAGGGGGGGGGGAAACACCCTCAATGGCCTTTATAATATTTTCAACATTTGCAGAGTTTACTGTAGACACATCCAAAAGAGCTTCCTAGCTGAGCCTTAATAATCTTCAGAGGTGGTAAATATTGAGAAGCAACTCATAATCCTTATCAGGATTATTTTAATTGGGTCTAAAAGGACCAAAACTTTATGATAATTGCTGCTTCTGAATGGCGCCTTATGCTTTCTTTTTAAATATATGGATAAGCACCATTACTAATATATGGATAAGCACCATTACTAAAGAAAGAGTTGCTTTCTCCCCAGTATCAGCCTTACGATGTTTATTTAGAGGGGCAAAACTCAAACTTAAAAAATAAGAAATGTATTATCTACTTAATTTTAACAGCTAAAATAATATTTGCCCAACCCTGGACTACTTTAGATAAGGCAACGTTTCAGATGTGGATTATTCAGGCTTCTTCAACTGTCACATTAAGGCCGGGGGAGAGACACAAAGCTAAAATAATGAAATATCAGAAGCAGGGCCCACAATTTCATCAAATCTGGAGGGAGTTTATAATACTCTGGACAGCTAACAAACCACTGGATCATCAAACAGATTAACTCAGAGTTCTCTCTCCAGACACAAACGACTAGTTTCAAATTTTCCTACTTCAGACACAATATGCAAAGATCTAATTGCCTGGAGGAAGCTTTGATGTTGGGAAAAGTAGAAGGAAAGAGAAGAAGAGAAGAAGCAGCAAGGTGGATGGACTCAGTTACAATGGTGATGACTGCCAAAACCTCAATTCCTCCAATCTGCTCATGAGGAGCAGCTGTCCCGGAGTGCAAGAGGGCAATCCCATGAATTTCCCCTTTTCCGGGAGAGACTTTGCCAACCAGTATTCATTGTCTAGCTCAGTGGTTCTCAACCTGTGGGTCGGGACCCCATTTGGGGGTCGAAGGACCATTTCACGGGGGTCGCCAAACAACGCAGTCCGCCATTTTTTCCCCCTTTTCCTTAGCTGTGCTACTCCCTTTTATTCTATTGGCTTTTGAAAGCCAATAGAATAGACTCTCTTGAATTGTCTAATTCTATTGTCTAATTCTATTGGCTTTCAAAGCCAATAGGAATTGTCCAGGCTGTCTCTGCCCTGCTGAGCCTGCCAAAAGTCCCATTCTGCAAACTGTGCTGCACCAGTTGAGAAGTCCTCGACTTACGACTGGTTGAGTAGTCCTCGACTTACGACCGATTGGGGGGTCACGGCATTAAAAAGGTTGAGAACCACTGGTCTAGCTGCTGATTTCCACCATGATATCGCCTTTGCTCCTTCAGGGATATCCACCAGAAATCCTCACCGGAAGTCCCTGCCCTTCTATTAAGCATGCCACTACTTACATGCTTATGAAACTCACGATGGATAACCAAGATAACATAACATCACTGGAGGCTTTCAAGAAGAGACTGGACAGCCATTGGTTTGAAATGGTATGGGGTCTCCTGCTCATGCAAGTGGTTGGAGTAGATGACCTCCAAGGTCCCTTCCATCCATCCACCCACCCACCCACCCATCTATCTATCTGTCTGTGTGTCTGTTCGTCCACCCACCCATCAATCTGTCTATCTGTCTGTGTGTCTGTCAATCTGTCCATCCATCCATTCATCCATCCATCCATCCATCCATCCATCCCTATCTATCTATCTATCTATCTATCTATCTATCCATCCATCCATCCATCCATCCATCCCTATCTATCTATCTATCTATCTATCTATCTATCTATCCATCCATCCATACATACATACATCCCTATCTATCTATCCATCCATCCATCCATCCATCCATCCATCCATCCCTATCTATCTATCTATCTATCTATCTATCTATCCATCCATCCATACATACATACATACATCCCTATCTATCTATCTATCTATCTATCTATCTATCCATCCATCCATCCATCCATCCATCCATCCATCCATCCATCTCCACCTATAAATCTAGAAATAATTTCCTCTTCTGCCTCTGTATGTGTGTAAGTGTGAGTCCATCTGTATGCATGTTGTGTGTGATGAAGCGTTAAAGACCGGAAAGGAAGCATTGCAGAGAGAGTTTCGACATCCACTAACCACATGATTAACCCTACCACTAATTACCCTGTCCTCACCGGGTCCACCCCCATCTCTAATCCTGATTAATTTTCCTTGTGAATCAACCACCCTCCATCTCCTTTTCTGTTGACCATCCTTCACAAAATCCCAGCGCATCTGCCGAAGCAACCCATTTCCAACTCCAAATTAAATTAGCCTTGCAATCTCCCTGATGGATCCCTGAGCAGACCCTCCCTCAAAGGGGGCCTAGGGGTAGCCCTGCAAGTAATTTGGGATAAAGGGAGATAGCTCTGCATTAACAGTTTACAGTAATTGCTTTCTTTAAAAAGCTTGTAAATAAATATCCAGTGTCTCGTTTCGCTCCAGGCTGAATGGTGCTCCGGATGGTTAGAACTCCAGAAACTGAAAATAGAGCTCTAAAATTAAAGCCTCATCAACTTCAACCACCCTCCCCTCGCCCCCCCCCCCATAAGTCTTTTCTCAGATGGGAAATACTGCACACAGTCCCCCCAGGTAAGTGTACACACATATAAACAGCTAATGGTGGTTGAGCAAGCACAACGAGGAACTGTTCCAGTGGCATTCAGTTCCCTTCACCATGTTAAAACCCATCTGGGTAACTTCAGAGATTCCCGGAGAGAATTCAAACGAGCGTTTTGCTCCTCTGAACAGTTCACACTTTGAAAAGAACGAATTGTCATCTCCTTGCCTCCAGTCTCCCGGAGCAGACGATGAGAACAAGAAGGAATCTCTCCGAAAATAGATTGGGAGTGTGCTAATGAAGGCAAGGAATTATAGTCCTGCCTTAAGCATGAAAACCGGCTGGGTGACTTTGGCCCAATCACTAGGAGACAGGGAGTTGTAGTTCTGCCTTAAGCATGAAAGCCGGCTGGGTAACTTTGGCCCGATCACCAGGAGACAGGGAGTTGTAGTCCTGCCTTAAGCATGCAAGTCAGCTGGGTGTCTTTGGCCTGATCACTAGGAGACAGGGAGTTGTAGTCCTGCCTTAAGCATGAAAGCCAGTTGGGTGACTTTGGCCCGATCACCAGGAGACAGGGAGTTGTAGTCCTGCCTTAAGCATGAAAGCCAGTTGGGTGACTTTGGCCCGATCACCAGGAGATAGGGAGTTGTAGTCCTGCCTTAAGCATGAAAGTCGGTTGGGTGTCTTTGGCCTGATCACTAGGAGACAGGGAGTTGTAGTCCTGCCTTAAGCATGAAAGCTGGTTGGGTGACTTTGGCCCGATCACTAGGAGACAGGGAGTTGTAGTCCTGCCTTAAACATGAAAGCCAACTGGGTGACTTTGGCCCAATCACCAGGTGGTGCTGAGTTCTAGTCCTGCCTTAGCCATGAGAGCCAATTGGGTGATTTTGAGCCAATCACCAGGTGATGTTGAGTTCTAATCCCACCTTTAGCCATGAAAGCCAATTGGGTGACTCTGAGCCAATCACCAGGTGGTGCTGAATTCTAGTCCCACCTTTAGCCATGAGAGCCAGTTGGGTGACTTTGGGCCAGTCCCTCTCTCTCTGCCCAACCCACCTCACAGGGTTGTCGTTATGAGGTAAGCAGGAGGAGGAAGGCAGGTTGGACATATTTGCTGCCTTGAGTTATTTTGTAAAAATAACGAAGGTGAGATATGGATGGATGGATGGATGGATGGATGGATGGATGGATGGAGAAACATCTGCAAGCAAACAAGGACTCCACAGTTCAACCCCAAGCTACAGAATTTCTCTTCTGCTGTATTTATTCCTCATTGATCCTATCTGTAGAGCCAGTTCAGCTTCATTATATTTCTTTCATACCCAATCTGTATTCGCCCACCTTCCTTCAGCCCCTATTCATTCTTCACTCAATCTCTTTTGTTCTTAGGTGACCTGTTCTCATTGCACTCACCTTTTTAATTTTTTTTTTCTGGTCCAGCCAATTCTCTCCTCCTTTAGTAGAGCAGGCAACACAAGGTTGTTGTTGTTTCATTCCTTTAGAAAAATATTCAGCTTCCACACACGTTCTAGACCACATTCCCACCATGATCTTTCTGTTGGCATTTGCAATACTATGTTTTCTCTGTCACGGCACCTAATCAAATAACAGAATAACAGAGTTGGGACCTTGGGGGTCTTCTAGTCCAGCCCCCCTGCTCAAGCAGGACACCCTATACCATTTCAGACAAATGGCTGTCCAATCTCTTCTTAAAAATCTCCAGTGTTGGAGTATGCACAACCTCACAAGTTGTTCCACTGATTAAGCTGTTCTCATTGTCAGGAATTTTCTCCTGAGTTCTAGGTTGCTTCTCTCCTTGATTAGTATCCATCCGTTGCTTCTTGTTCTGCCTTCAGATGCATGACTTTGCAACTAACAACAACAACAAAGAAATGGAAAGAAAAGGAACTCATATCTCCCTAAGATAAAACTGTAAAACTGTTTGTTATCCTCCCAAATATGCCCATTTAATTACATTATTGCTATGGGGTCCTTGATGTTCTCTGACCTTGGATATTTTCTTGCAAACATCTGTCAAGGTTCTGATTGATGGCTCCCAATGAAGTAAGCACAGCTGAGACATTCCGATCTCTAATGCAAAACTTTATTGAGTACAGCATATCGGCACTGATGAATAGAAAACCAACTCTGATTAAATTGGCACCAGAGCAGTAAATTAAAAGTATAGCACCTCCCTTTTCCCCTGATAGTGCAGGTCATGTTCCCCAATTAAGTGTCAGACATATGCTATGAGAACAATCTTCAGTTCCCAACCAACGGTTCTCCGATGACCTTGGTTCCCTGTTCTGTCCCAGCCTATGTGAGTCCTTGTTATGCTCACAAGGAGAAACCCCTCTTCCAAGAAACAGGCAGGAACCCCAAGAAAAACCAATCCCCTTTTATTATTCACAGACCTGAGTCAATGTCCAAGGCAAACAAACACAATTCACAGAAACTTGATCCTCAACACAAACGGCTGTCTTTGGCAACCAGCAGCTCCCACACCATCCCTTTTATTATGCAGCCAAGGTGTGGCTTCCTAATGCCTTCTCCTTCGCCTTTGGAGCCGCCCCACTGCATTCCTCTGTCCTACTCACTTCTCTTGCCGGTGCTTTCATGCATCCGGGATTTGTCCCAGCTGTTCTTCATCACTGTCCAACTCAAACTCCCAGCACAGCTGTGTCTCAGCCTGAGCGCGAGTAGAGGGGCCAGGCTCCTCGGCCGACTGTAAGTCTTGGAACTCCTCAGAGCCTTCCTCTGACTCTGATGTCACTCCAGGCCCCTCCTCCTCTGATTCCTCAGACTCAGTTGCCAGATCCACTGGCTGGCAAGGAATCACAACATTCCCATGCTGGACTGCTTACACCTACCAAGAGCATCCTAATCAACCCTCTTGGGTTTGTAGGCAAGCTAAGAAACAACAATGGCTGCAGCAGAAAAAAAGTTTTTTGAAGCTTGACATCTACAAAAAAGCAACCAACCAAACTCAGAGTCAATCACACACAAGGACCCCATAGTTCTACCCTGAGCTATAAATATTCTCTTCTGTTGGTGCAGTATTGCTCAGCTCCAAATGGTTTTTGAAGCCACAAGGATAGGTCTGCCAATCTTGTTTCTTCATCTTATTTGCAATCAAACCCAGAACTTGTGCGTGCTCCAACACTGGAGGTTTTTAAACAAAGATTGGACAGCCATTTGTCTGGGATGGTATAGGATCTCCTGTTGGAGCAGGGGGATAAGACTAGAAGACCTCCAAGGTCCCTTCCAATTCTGTTATTCTGCTATCCTTCCTTCCTTCCTTCCTTCCTTCCTTCCTTCCTTCCTTCCTTCCTTCCTTCCTTCCTTCCTTCCTTCCTTCCTTTCTTCTTTCCTTCCTTCCTTCCTTCCCTTATCTGAAATGGTATAGGGGTAGGCAACTGTGGCTCTTTTATGACTCGTGGACTTCAACTCCCAGAATTCCTGAGCCAGCCACACTGAGGGGAAAAGGAGAGGTTTCCAAGCTGAGCCATGCTGGCTCAGGAATTCTGGGAGTTGAAGTCCACGAGTCATGAGGGGGCCATAGTTCCCCCATGCTGGCTTAGGAATTCTGGGAGTTGAAGTCCACGAGTCATGAGGGGGCCATAGTTCCCCCATGCTGGCTCAGGAATGCTGGGAGTTGAAATCCATCAGTCATAAAGCGGCCTAGGCCTAGCCCAGAGGTAGGCAACCTTGGCTCTTTTATGACTCATGGACTTCAACTCCCAGAATTCCTGAGCCGGCATGGGGGAACTATGGCCTCCTTCATGACTCATGGACTTCAACTCCCAGAATTCCTGAGCCAGCATGGCTCAGCTTAGAAAACTCTCCCTTTTCCCTCAGCATGGCTGGCTCAGGAATTCTGGGAGTTGAAGTCCACAAGTCATAAAAGAGCTGAGGTTACCTAGTCCAGGTATAGGGTCTCCTGCTAGAGCAGGGGGTTGGACTAGAAGATCTCCAAGGTCCCTTCCAACTCTGTTTTTTCTGCATTTTGTAAACAGTTTACTGACAGAGCGGCCATGCAGACGGTGGAAAAGGCTTCCTAATGGTCACTAAAGCTAGAGATACACTCCACATCTTCTCCACCATCAGGCACCCACAAAATGACTGTAAAAAATGAGAATCAATTTTCATAGAGGAAACTTTGGACATCCATCAGTGCGGCCTGAGAA
Organism: Crotalus tigris; assembly: GCF_016545835.1. Classification (NCBI taxonomy): domain Eukaryota; kingdom Metazoa; phylum Chordata; class Lepidosauria; order Squamata; family Viperidae; genus Crotalus; species Crotalus tigris. The sequence goes on from NW_024098638.1 coordinate 126,663, forward strand.
ATTTAGGCCCCGCCAGCGGCAACAATAGCAGGCCAAACTATCATTTCTGGCTAGCATTCAGGGTGAGTGATGGAGTAATGCAAGGTTAAGGTCATTATCTTATAGAGCAAAGGCTGACAAGGGAGAGGGGGGAAATACAGCTTTTGTCCAGACAGGCCAATATTTTCATTTCAAAAGCACTTGGGCTGCGGTGGCAGGCTCACTATCTTATGGCGAATGGCATCATTTCCAGAGCAACTTTTATGGTGCTTGCTTTGGCGCAGCGTGGAGAGTGAGAAAAATGAATCAGCTACTTTCATTCGGTCCAGCAAAGGCCAACGTTAGCTGTGGGAATTGGACCCAGAGAGGTCCAAACCTGCTGTGAAACTTCTACAGGGAACTTTTGAGGGCCGTGAAGGAGAAGAAAGATGAATCTGAACGAGGAAGAAATTTTGCGTGGTGAGGAGCAGTGGTGGGATTCAAATAGGTGAACCACCAGTTCTCTGCGTGGATGCTGCTTCTGGAAGTCCATTCTGGGCCTGGGCAACAAACAATTAGCAGCTGGTGTGAAGTGGCTGAATCCCACCACCGGTTAGGAGGGGAATGTGGTACAGGCATTCCTTGACTTCCACCCATTTCTTTAGCAATAGCAATAGCGCTTAGATTTAGACTGCTTTGTAGCGTTTTATAACCCTGTGTAAGCAGTTTACAGAGTCAGCCTGTTGTCCCCAACAATCTGGGTCCTCATTTTACCGACCTCGGAAGGATGGAAGGTTAAGTCAACCTTGAGCCAGTTAGGATCGAACTCCTGGCAGTGGGCAGAGCTAGTCTGCAATACTGCATTCTAACCACTGTGCCACCAGGGCTTAGATTGCAATAACACTGAGACTTGACAGTGTTTTACACCCTTCTCTAAGCCATTTACAGTCAGCCTCTTGCCCCTAACAATCTGGATCCTCGTTTTACTGACCTTGGAAGGATGGAAGGCTGAGTCAACCCTGAGCCAGTCAGGATCGAACTGCTGGCAGTGGGTAGAGTCAGCCTGCAAATACGGCACTCTGACCACTGTGCCATCAAGACTCTCAATAGTTTAGTGATCATTTGAAGATATAATGGCAATTTTATTACAAACTCTTCTTAAAAAGCTCCAGTGAGGGAGCACCCACAACTTCTGAAGGCAACTTCTGTCCCATTGGTTGATTGTCCTCACTGTCAGGAAGTTTCTTCTTAGTTCCAGGTTGCTTCTCTCCTTGGTTAGTTTCCATCCGTTGCTTCTTGTCCTGCCTTCAGGGGCTTTGGAGAAGAGGCTGACCCCTCTTTTCTCTGTGGCTTTGGATGATTTGGCCTTCTTCCCCATTGGTTCTAAGGCTGGCTTTTCTACCTGTTCTCATTAGTCTGCTCTTCTTGATATTTTAGTCTTCTGTTTTTGCACAATGCTCTTTGACATTTAGCTCATGGGCTTGTAGAACTCTAGCATTTTACAATATAATTTTCTATAATTGTCTATTTTAATTGCATAAGTCATCTTTTACAACCTGTAAAAGATGATATTTTTCTTTGATCGCTCCACAATTCTCCCAGCTGTAAATCCTTCCTTTCTTGAGGGTGAAGGTTCGTTCTCTGAGCTTGTGGGTTGGTTTTCAAACATTTCGCTACAGGCAAGGTAACATCTCCAACGGAATTTAGGATATGTCAGTGTCAGTGTTCTTCTGTTCATCAGGGCTTTGTGTGGTCAGAAGGTCTTGTGATTGGGAAGTCATGTCAGTTCAGGGTCATGTCAGGTGAGGGTCTTGTGATGGGTCTTGTGTGAGTCACATCTAGTCAGGGTCTTGTGATGGGTCTTGTGATAGGTCAGATGTGAGGGTCCTGTGATGGGTCACATCATGTGAGGGTCTTATGATGGGTCTTGTGATGGATCAGGTGTGGGTCCCATCAAGTGAGGGTCCTGTGATGGATCAGGTGTGGGTTGCTTCAAGTAAGGATTTTGTGATGGATCTTGTGATGGGTCAGGTGTGGATTGCTTCAAGTGAAGATCTTGTGATGGGTCTTGTGATGGGTCAGGTGTGGGTCCCATCAAGTGAGGGTCTTGTGATGGGTCTGTGATGGGCATGTCATATCAGGTAAGGATCTTTGGGAATGCTGAGAGGGTTGGTTGAGGATAGAAGCACATCAACACTGACATCCCCTAAATTCTTCTGAAGATGTTATCTAGCCTGATAACGAAACGTTCAGAAACCAACCCACAAGCTCAGAGAATGAACCTTCACCCTCATCCTTGTTGTTGTTGTTGTTGTTAGTTGTGAAGTCATGTCTGACCCATCGTGACCCCATGGACAACGTTCCTCCAGGCCTTCCTGTCCTCTACCATCTTCTGGAGTCCATTGAAGCTCATGCCTACTGCTTCAATGACTTCATCCAGCCACCTCATTCTCTATCGTCCCCTTCTTCTCTTGCCCTCAATCTTTCCCAGCATTAGGCTCTTCTCCAGTGAGTCCTTCCTTCTCATTAGGTGGCCAAAGGACTTGCGTTTCAACTTCAGGATCTGGCCTTCTAAAGAGCAGTCAGGGTTGATCTCCTCTAGGACTGACCGGTTGGATCGCCTTGCAGTCCAGGGGACTCGCAGGAGTCTTCCTACACCTGATACTCATCACTATCACAAACTTCCTTTCTTTCTGCAGTGGCACCATCCATGTTAATTGGTGGTCCAGATCATTGATAATTGCAGATGGCACAGTACAGCTGTTACAAAGGCCGCCGCTCTATTGCAATTCAAGACTTTCCAAATATCTTCGGATCCACTGACAAATATTTGAGCAGCCTGAGCAGGGTTTCTCCCATCACCCTGTAACAACATCGTTTGCGCTAATTAGATTTGAACTTCATTTAAGTCACAAATTCTTGCCGTTTGCTTTAATTTGCTTAACTTACCTTAATTCCCCTGATTTGTTTAATTTATTGGTAGGTAAATGTACGGGGAGCCGAGGCTTGCCAGAAAAAAACACTGCTCCAAACTCATAAATGTCATATTTATTTCCTTCCCTTCGCCGTTAATGGTGACATCACAGCTGACCATAATTGACCTAGCAAAATGATTAAATCAAGCTAGGTTCAACATTCTAGTCTGTTTCTTTTTATTTTCCTATCCATGATTTAGGAGTTTTGACCATCACGTATTTATAGATCCAAATGCTTCATTATTAAGAATTATAACCATAACTATCTCAAGGAGATCGGGGTTATTACCCCAATAATGCAGATGGAAGGCCAGGACTAACAGCTAGCACTGAGGCAGACATCCATAAGCCTCCAGCATTCCTCAGAAATCCTCTAAATTTTTCCCGACAGTATATTGTGATATTAGATGGATCATAAAGGAGGAAATGATATTAAGTGTCTAATATTAACCGGTTGTAAATACTCCTGTAAAAGAGAAGACAAATGGATGTAGATTTTACCTCAGGAACATTCTAGAACAGGAGCATCCAACCTTGGCAGCTTTAAGATCTGTGACCTTCAGCTCCCAGAATTCCCCAGCCAGTCAAGTCCACAGGTCTTAAAGCTGCCAAGGTTGAATATTCCTGTTGTAGAAGGTTCTAGCTGGGGAATTCAGGGAATTGAAGTCCACAATTCTTAAGGTCACCCAGTTTGGAGACCCATGTTCTAGAACTTCAGTAGAACATGAATCTGACTTCTAAGAAGAAGAAGAAGAAGGAGAAGGAGAAGGAGAAGGAGAAGGAGAAGGAGAAGAAGAAGAAGGTCATGAAACATCTGCAAGAAAACATCAGAGACCACCAAGGACCCCACCTCCACTTTGCATATCCCACGCCCTTCTACACTGATGGTGCTACCTAGTTGGGTAATGAAATGTCTGCAGGAACACAACCAAGCTCAGAGAGCACCAAGGACCCCACATTCCTCCTCCACCACCACCATCACCCTGCAAGCCCCATGTCCTTCTAGCACTGATGGTGTTACCTAGTTGGGTAATGAAATGTCTGTAAGAAAGCAACCCAGCTCAGAGAACATCAAGAAAGCCACAGTCCTCCTCCTCCTCTTCTTCTTCCTCCTCCTCCTCTCCACAAATCCCACTCCCTTCTAGCACTGATGGTGTTACCTAGTTGGGTAACAAAACATCTGCAAGAAAACAACCAAGCTCAGAGAGCTCCAAGGAAGTCACAGTTGTCCTCCTTCTCCTGCTCCTCCTCCTCGTCTTTGTCCTTATCCTCATCTTCATCCTCTTCACAAACCCCACTCCTTTCTAGCACTGATGGTGTTACATAGTTGGGTAACAAAACGTCTGCAAGAAAACAACCAAGCTGAAAGAGCATCAAGGAAGCCACAGTCCTCCTCCTCCTCCTCTTCCTCCTCCTCCTCCTCCTCCTTCTCCTCCTCCTCCTCCTCCTCGTCCTTGTCCTCCTCCTCCTCCTCATCTTCTCTACAAACAACCAAGCTCAGAGACCACCAACGACTCCTCAAATGGCTCAGATCGAAGACCTTCCACCAGTAATGTGTCAACACGACTCGCATCATTGCAGGTACATTTCATTGATTAGCTGACGCTGAATTTTGAGCTACTTTTCCAACACAGCCTTTTATGATCTACGGGCAACATCTGTCGTGAACATTCTAAAAAGTGCATTCCAAGAAAGCAATTAGGTTCCTCAACCTTCTCAAGAACAGTTTAAACACCAGATTAACATAGGAAAGAAGGCTTTTGGCCCCCAGGGTTGAATCCTGTTGGAGTGACTCATCCTTTGAGCAAACGGCATGTTTAGAAGATTATCCGATCTTGCTTCGGAGACTTGTGCATCCAGCAGAAACAGAGCCAATGGCCCACTTAATACATCAAGAAAATCTTTACGATCTGTAAATCTTTTAGGAAGCAGAGACTCCAGAAAGGCAGTTTCTGCTTGAGTTGATGTGTTTGAAATTGGGTCATTTACCGGAAAACCATTAGTTGCCTCATCAACAATATTTCAGGATTAAGGTAGAGGAGTTAAAAGGTGAGTAGATGAAGGGGGCGGGGGAAGAATGCAAGATGTCCTATCCATTTTTCAGTATGGTAAGATCAACAGCCTTAAAATTCCTGAGTGGCTCAGTTTTTATCAGCTGAGTTTTATTTTATTTTTCTCCCATATGTAGCTATTTGCAAATCATGAGCCAGCAGTGGTTTTTTGCAGCTGGCAAAAAAGCCAACAGAGTGCTGGGCTGCATTAATAGAAGGATAGAATCAAGATCAGGTGAAGTATTACTACCACTTTACAATGCCTTGGTAAGGCCACACTTGGAATACTGCATCCAGTTTTGGTCACCGCAATGTAAAAAAGATGTTGAGACTCTAGAAAGAGTGCAGAGAAGAGCAACAAAGTTGATTAGGGGACTGGAGGTTAAAACATACAAAGAACAGTGGCTGGAATTGGGTCTGTCTAGTTTAATGAAGAGAAGGACGAGGAGGGACATGATACCAGTGTTCCAATATCTCAGGGGCTGCCCCAAAGAAGAGGGAGTCAAGCTATTCTCCAAAGCAACTGAAGGCAGGACAAGAAGCAATGGAGGGAAACTCATCAAGGAGAGAAGCAACCTAGAACTAAGGAGAAACTTCCTGACAATGAGAACAATTAACCAGTGGAACAACCTGCCTCCAGAAGCGGTGAATGCTCCAACACTGGAAGTTTTTAAGAAGAGACGGGACGGCCATTTGTCCGAAATGATGTAGGGTTTCCTGCCTGAGCAGGGGATTGGATTAGATGACCTCCAAAGTGCCTTCCAACTTTATTATTATTATTATTATTATTATTATTATTATTATTATTATTGTTGTTGTTGTTGTTGTTGTTGTTGTTGTTGTTGTTGTTGTCATCTTCATGTTGCAGCTACAGTTTTCCTAGTTTGTAAACATTTGTCTCGAGGTTTGATACAACCTTTCTAATTCTTCACTTCCCTGCATATCCAGAGCAACCCAAAAATTGGCAACTAAGTTGAGAAATCCATTTGATTCCAGTTGGTTCAAGTGTGCCAAGGGAAGCAACAACATCAACATGGGTAAGTAAGAGCCGTTTGTCAACTTGGAAGGAATCAGAAGAGCAAAGAGGATCATGGGAAGAGACACACTAACAAAATAATAAGAATAATAGAGTTGGAAGGGACCTTGGAGGTCATCTAGTCCAACCCCCTGCTCAAGCAGGAAACCCTATTACCATTTCAGACAAATGGCTGTCCAGTCTCTTCTGAAAAACTTCCAGTGTTGGGGCATTCACTGCTTCTGGAGGCAGGTTGTTCCACTGGTTAATTGTTCTAACTGTCAGGAAGTTTCTCCTTAGTTCTAGGTTGCTTCTCTCCTTGCTTACTTTCCATCCCTATATTACTTCAGACAAATGGTTGTCCAATCTCTTCTTCAAATCCTTCCCAACTCAGTTCTAGGTTGTTCTAACTGTTAGGTTTTTAAGAAGAGCTTGGAGAACAATTAGGGATGGAAAAGTTTCTTTGGATTACATTCAATTTCATTCGCTATAATCTGAGGACAGAGTAAATTGTATCTTAATAGTTCTTTTCTTCCTTCTCCCCTTCTTTTTTCTTTTTTTTATCTCTCCCACCACTCATCCTCTCATCATTTCTATCTTTTTCACAGAATGGTTGCTTTCAATGTGCTTTTCAAATTAACTTGAAGGCCCTGTGAAGGTTCTTTGGGGCTGGATGTGTCTTTTCCACCCGTGATTGATCACTCTCTCCTAAGGATGTTAACAGAATAATAGAATTGGAAATGATGATGATGATGATGATGATGATGATGATGATGTTGGAAGGGACCTTGGAGGTCATCTAGTCCAACCGCCTGCTCAAGCAGGAGAACAAGCATTTCAGACAAATGGCTGTCCAGTCTCTTCTTAAAAACTTCCAGTGTTGGAGCATTCACCGCTTCTGGAGGCAGGTTGTTCCACTGGTTAATTGTTCTAACTGTCAGGAACTTTATCCTTAGTTCTAGGTTGCTTCTCTACTTGGTTAGTTTCCATCCATCGCTTCTTGTCCTGCCTTCAGGTGCTTTGGAGAATAGCTTGACTCCCTCTTCTTTGGGGAAGCCCCTGAGATATTGGAACGCTGCTATCATGTCCCCCATCATCCTTCTCTTCATTGAACTAGACATGCCCAATTCCAGCAACCGTCTGCTAGTCCAATCAGCTGCTCAGGCAGGAAACCCTATGCCCTTTCAGACAAATGGTTGTCCAATCTCTGGAGCACCCACAAGTTCTGGAGGCAGGTTGTTCCACTGGTTAATTGTTCCCACTGTCAGGAAATTCCTCCTTAGTTCCAGGTTGCTTCTCTCCTTGATTAGTGTCCATCCGTTGCTTCTTGTCCTGTCTTCGGGTGACTTTGGAGAATAGGTTGAGCCCCTCAAATATTGGAAGACTGCGCCAGGGGCTTCAAGCAGTATCCTTCTTTTGAACTCAGAATTTCATGGAGATGGGAGCAGAATGCACAAGAGAATGGAAGGAAAGCATTTGCTCACGAGGGAGCAATTTGGAAGAAGCCAGAAGAAAGACCATCTCTGGTCAACTTGGGACTGATTAGCCCTTGGACAACTTCTGGGGTCATGTTGAATTTCATAACAGCAGCAAGATTACTGGTGGGTCAGTATTGGAAGAAGGATACTCTGCCTTCTTTAGAAGAATGGGTATTTAAGATTTCTAATTTAGGAGAAATGGCTGAAATTTCTGCTTATTTAAAGGACCATTCACAAGAGAGATATTTTAACGTATGGAGAAAATGGATAGAATATGTTCAGAAGAAATGTGGAACTACAAAGTTTCACCTGTTCTATGAGTAATGATTTTGTTTATAAACTTATGATGTTGAAGTTTGAAGAGAGTTAAGGGTTTTTATGATTTTGTTCATTGTACAATTAGTAAACTTAAATAGATTATGTTTCATATGTTTGCATAATCCTGTATTTTGCTCTGGGAAGTCGGAGGGGGGGTAGGGGTAGGGGGTAGGGGGGGAGGGGGTGGATGGGTTGAAGTTTAAGTAGTTCAGATAAAGTAGAAATAGTCTTATGTAATAGTATAATAGTAGTAAAGTTGGAAGGGACCTTGGAGGTCATCTAGTCCAACCCCCTGCTCGGGCAGGAAACCCTACACCATTTTGGACAAGTGGCTATCCAGTCTCCAATCTCTTCTTAAAAACTTCCAGTGTTGGAGCATTTACTGCTTCTGGAGGCAGGCTGTTCCACTGATTGTGTATAATATTAATGTTTTAATTTTGAGAGAGGAACTGCTCGGGCATTTCCCCTGGACCGCATCAAGAGGGAGAAGAAGAAGGTGAGAAGTAAGTAGGAAGGTGGAGGTGAGGGAGGAGAAGGGGTGAGTGAAGAAAAAGAGGGAAAGAAGTAAGTTGGTTTGAGGTGGAATGCGGCTTGGGGGGAAATGGGCGGGCAAGACCGAATGTGGTGTGTATCAATTTGTTTTATTTTTTTATCTGAAGTATTTGTAAGATGGTCATGTATTGTAAAGTTGAAAATAAATTTTTTTACAAAAAAAGGGGGGGGCTTCTTTGAACCCCGGAAGGATGACTTTTGAATTTTCTCTCTTTCTCTGGTCTTTCAGGGGGAAAAAAACACAGGCATTTCAAAGAAAAATGTCGGAGATAGCTAAACAGAAGACACAAGGTAGGAGAAGCCAGTAGAAAGCAAGGATTTTGAAAAATCCCATTTGTCATACAGCACGGGTGCACTTAGAGTTTATTTATCTGTAAGGAGGTGTTTTGTTTTTTTTTTTTAGTTCAGTTTTATTTGGCATCCACAAGACCCACTCAGCAGTCCTGCCTTGACAGCTTAGCCCCTTGAAGTGGTTCTTTTCTTGGAAGCTGGGGGTTTATAAATCATGATTAGTCACTCTGCCATAAAGAAATAGAGCTAGCAAAGGAACATTTAACAAGGGGGGAGGGGGAAGCAAGCAGCCCTCTCGCTGCCTGTGATCTACAATCAAGAGTGGGTTTTTTGGTTTTTTTTAAAGAGACCATTCAAAATGTTGAAAGCCCTGTCAACAGATTCTTTAAAAAAAAGTTTATAACCTTTAACTCTAAGCATCATGGGGGAGGGGAGGGGAGGGGAGGGAAGAGAAGGGAGGGGTTTGAAGTGTGCATGTATGTTGTGCGGGCTGAAGATCCTCCTGTTTGTCCAGCCCAAGGATAAAACACCCAGACACAAACTGAGCAAGGTGGTATATGCAGTACAATGCAGTGAGCCATGTGCAGATCTGTACGTTGGAGAAACAAAACAACCGCTTCATAAATGCATTGCACCCCACAGCAGAACAAACCCATCAGGACAAGATTCAGATGTCCATCTGCCTTTAAAAGACAAACGCCAGTCTTTTGAAGACAGCAAAGCTCACATTTTGCACAGAGAGGGCCGCTGGTTTGAAAGAGGGGTCAAGGAGGCCATCTGTGTCCAAATTGAACACCCCTCCGTCAACGGGGGGGGGGGGGGGGACACGACATTGTCTATCTCCAGTCTACCACACAGTCCTTTCAGCAGTTCCAACAAGGCTCCACACCCGTTTGCACCACTCAGGTGACCTTGAGGACACAGATAAACTTCCAGGTGGCCTCAAGGACTCTCTAAAACACAGGTGTCAAACTCGCCGCATCACGTGACGTGTCGTGACGTGTCATGCCTTTTTTTTTTGCATTGCCGGAGCTGAAGTAGCTGCGGCCTCCATATGATGCAACCACCCCCCAGCCAGCAGTTTGACATCCCTGCTCTAAAAGGATGCAAATGACCAGCTGTCTGCAAGGAGTATAAATCCATCCCTTCCCCACCCTCCAGTCAGAGCTGAAGAAGCTTCTGGGATGAGAAGCGAAACATCTTCAAAGAAAAATGAGAAAGTCCAGTTGCCTCCTGAATATGAGTATGAATATGAGTCAATAATGTGCTGCAGCTGCCAAAAAAGCCAACACAGTGCTGGGCTGCATTAACAGAGGGATAGAATCAAGATCACATTAATACCGCTTTACAAGGCCTTGGTAAGGCCACACTTGGAATCCTGCATCCAGTTTTGGTCACCACGATGTAAAAAAGATGCTGAGACTCTAGAAAGAGTATAGAGAAGAGCAACAAAGATGATTAGGGGACTGGAGGCTAAAATATATAAGGAACGGTTGCTGGAATTGGGTATGTCTAGTTTAATGAAGAGAAGGACAAAGGGGGACAGGATAGCAGTCTTCCAGTATCTCACGGGCTGCCCCAAAGAAGAGGGACTCAACCTATTCTCCAAAGCGCCTGAAGGCAGGACAAGAAGCAACAGATGGAAACTAATCAAGGAGAGAAGCAACCTAGAACTAAGGAGAAACTTCCTGACAGTGAGAACAATTAACCAGTGGAACAACCTGCCTCCAGAAGCGGTGAATGCTCCAACACTGGAAGCTTTTAAGAAGAGACTGGACAACCATTTGTCTGAAATGGTGTAGGGTTTTCTGCCTGAGCAGGGGGTTAGACTAGATGACCTCCAAGGTCCCTTCCAACTTTATTATTATTATTAAAAGCATCTTTGGGATAACTATGACCTGGATGGCTGAGAATCTCAATAGAGACTAGATTAGAGAATTAATAATGAGTTGAAACCTCTCTGGGGGTTTGCTTGATATAACTTAGACTGGGGGATATTTTCCCCTTAGCATCACCAATTTTAACCATTTAGCATAAAGCCGCTTAATGGGGGGGGGGGAATTCTCCGGCTTCCAATTTAATCTAGGCCATTTCAGTTTGACTGAGCATCTTATCTGTCTTGAGATAATGACAGAGAAGGCATCCTTTCCCTCCCATAACAGGATCCAGTTTCATCTTCAGTGTGAACGTCAATTAAGACAGAAAGAAACTACATTTAAAAGAGGAGAAAGAAAAAAAAAATGTATGAAACGAGCCCAGTTCCTTTTTACATCCCTTCATCCAGCGCTAAGCAGCACCTAGCCGTAATTCCAATCTAGAAATTTCCAAAGCATCGTCTACGGCGTTCTATTAATCAGCGTCCAATCAAGCACAATTTGCAAAATTCATGCAGCCTCTATTAAGCATTTTCCTTCTAAGCAAAGTAAATGAAAGAGATTTGCTAATTCCAAGTGACATTTCATGAACTGGTAATTGGCGCGAGGAGCTCAACAGTCCAGGGACGTATTAAACCCTTGCAAAATGCAAAACAGCCCTCTGAACTTCGCTAAACTTTTTTTTTCTGCGTGCATATTTTATATTCCCCCTTCGGATTTTTATGAATATTGATACAATGGAGCACGATGAGATGGTTTGGAAATAGTTAGACAGCCCACTGGATGTTAGAGGATGTTGTAACATATTGTCTTTCTGCAGTCCAGACCCGTCTGTTGTACTACGAGGGGAACCAAGGCTACGAAACTTTTTCTCAAGTACTTTGCAGCACGCATTCATTTCATTGGACGTGGAAACTGTGTTTAGACAGTCTTTTGCTTCCCAAGAAATATTAGCTTATGGGATGGATGGATGGATGGATGGATGGATGGATGGATGGATGGATAAATGATGGATGGATGGATAGATGGATGGATATATGGATATATGGATGCATAGATATACTGTATGGATACATGGATGGATGGATGGATGGATGCTTGGATGAATGGATGGATGGATGGATGGATTGATATATGGATGGATGGATATATGGATGCATGGATATATGGATGGATGGATGGATATATGGATGAATGGATGGATGTTTGGATGGATGGATACATGGATGGATACATGAATGGATGGATGGATACGTGGATATATGGATGGATGGATGGATGGATGGATGGATGGATGGATGGATGAATGAATGGATATATGGATAAAGGATGGATGGATGGATGGATGGTTATATGGATATATGGATGCATGGATATATCGATGCATGGATGCTTGGATGGATGGAGGTATATATGGATGGATTGATATATGGATGGTTGGATGGATGAATGGATAAATATATGGATGCATGGATATATGGATGGATGGATGGATGGATGGATATATGGATGCATGGATGGATGTTTGGATACATGGATGGATACACGAATGGATGGATGGATACATGTATATATGGATGGATGGATATATGGATGGTTGGATGGATGGATGGATGAATATATGGATGCATGGATGGATGGATGGATGGATGTTTGGATGGATGGATGGATGGATGGATGGATGGATACATGGATGGATACATGAATGGATGGATGGATACATGGATATATGGATGGATGGATATATGGATGGTTGGTTGGATGGATGGATGGATGGATGGATGGATGGATGGATGGATGGATGGATACTTGGATGGATGGATACATGAATGGATACATGGATGGATACATGGATGGATGGATACTTGGATGGATGGATACATGGATGGATGGATGCATGGATATATGGATGGATAGAAATTTCTCTTATGTTTCCCTCTCAATATTGGAGCAAGGCTCTTACATTCCTGATAGCACAAAGCAAAGTGTCTAAGATCTCAAGAAAATAGGTATTATATAGACAGGAATCTAAATTAGCATTACAAAGAAGCAGAGTTTCACCTCTTCTCTCTACCAATATTCCTCTGAAGACAGAATAACAGAGTTGGAAGGGAGCTTAGAGGTCATCTAGTCCAACCCCCTGCTCAGGCAGGAGACCCTACACCATTTCAGACAAATGGCTGTCCAATCTCTTCTTAAAAACCTCCAGTGTTGGAGCAGTCACAACTTCTGGAGGCAAGTTGTTCCACAGTTGTTCAATTGTTCTAATTGTCAAGAAATTTCTCCTTAGTTTTAAGTTGAACTAAGATTGAACTAGGATAGGATTCTGCAGCTAATTTTGAGTGCTCTATACATAAAGGATATGTGGTTGGCCCATAATATTTCATGAAAGCAACAAAGTCTACATTTGATCTCAGGGATTTGTGAAGGATGGGGAGCCCAAAAGGTCAAGATGGAAACCACAACATTCAATCACAGTCCTAACTCTTATTTTTTTTAACCTGTGGTGGACCTAAAAAGGATCTTGGATTTTGACTGCATGATTGTGGCTGCCCTGTTGACTTTTTTACCCCTGTGGACACCTCTTTGATTTGCTATATGAAGCACTTCACTTTTTCTGGGTCTTCAAAGTTTTCTCACTCTAAGAAGTATAAATTTGTTCTGCAGAAACCTTTTTTTCTCCTTTTACAGTTCTCTGCAAATGTGTTGACTCTTATATTTTTCATGGCACAACAAAGTTTGAAGACTGCCAGAAAAATCACACTCCTCTATGCATTATTTACCAGTTAATAATGCAGAATAGATTTTAGAAGGAAATTTTCTGTTACTGTTGTTTATACCAGCCTCCCAATAATTCAGGCTAAAAGTTGAGGAGACTGGCTTAGATCAGAAGAAATATAAAGACTGGGTCCAGAAGAAATGTTAAAATGTGTGTGTGTGTGTGTGTGTGTGCGTGCGTGAGAGAGAGAGAGAGAGAGAGAGAGAGAGAGAGAGAGAGATGATATCTTTATCTCTCTATTTCTCTATCTCTCTATCTATCCATCTATCCATCTATCCATCTATCCATCTATCCATCTATCCATCTATCCATCTATCCATCTATCCATCTATCTATCTATCTATCTATCTATCTATCTATCTATCTATCTATCTATCTATCTATCTATCTACAGTATTTATCTATCTCACTGCTTCCTGTTTCTTTCCTAAAAGCAATCTTGTTCCTAAAATGAAGATGTAGTTTTTTGGGGGGAAGGATGATTATTATTATTATTATTATTATTATTATTATTATTATTATTATTATTATTATTATTATTATTATTATTATTATTATCGATCATCGCACAGTCAGCCAGATGTTCAGACTGGATTTGGCATTTTGTCTACCTATCGAGTCCTTACCCAGGACCTGGGATAGGCAGATGTGGATGTTTGATGGTATTACAGTATCGTCGCAGGATGGAAGCAGTTCCTAATAAGGCCGCCTTTTGCAATTGACTAATAGCGAATTTGTCAATGCCAATGGTGTTCAAGTGGTGCTCCAGTTGTTTTGGGATTGCACCCAAGGAGCCTATGACTATTGGTACTACCCTTGCTTGCTTTTGCCACAGTCTTTCTATTTCTATTTGTAGGTCTTTGTATTTTGTTATCTTCTCCAGTTCTTTCTCTTCTATTCTGCTGTCTCCAGGCACTGCCCCGTCCACTATCCAGACTTTTTTGTCTTTCTTATCGACAATTGTTAAGTCTGGGGTGTTATGTTGCAGGTGCTTGTCTGTTTGAATTCTGAAGTCCCAGAGCAGTTTAATTTTATCATTTTCTATGACTTTCTCTATTTTATGATCCCACCAGTTTTTGCTTACAGGCAAATGATATTTTTTGCAGATCTTCCAATGCACCATTGTTGCTACTTTGTCATGCCGCTGCTTGTAATCAGTTTGTGCAATCTTCTTGCAACAGCTTACCAAGTGGTCCACTGTTTCTTCAGCTTCTTTGCATAGGCGGCACTTACTGTCTGTTGCTGTCTTCTCAATTTTGACTTTGTATGCATTTGTCCTTAAGGCTTGGTCTTGTGCAGCCAGAATTAGTCCCTCGGTCTCTTTCTTCAATTTTCCTGCTCTTAGCCATTGCCAGGTTTTATTATTATCTGCTTTCCCAGCTATTTTTTTCATGTATTGGCCATGTAGTGCTTTGTCTTCCCATGCCTCTATTCTGTTCTTCATTTGGTCTTTCTTGTAGGCCAGTTTGGTCTCTCCAGTAGTCAGTAAGCCTTCCTGATATACTAATTTCAGTGCATCTTCATCATTGTTCTTCAGATATTCTTCCAAAGCCATTTTTTCTTCTTCAACCATCTGATGTACTTGTAGCATTCCACGCCCACCTATTTGCCTTGGTAGATAAAGTCTATCAATGTCACTGCGTGGATGAAGGGCATGATTCATTATCATTATTTTTCTGATCTGCCTATCCATTGCTTTTAGTTCTGCTTGAGTCCAGTCCACTATTCCAACTGTGTACCTAATGACTGGGATTGCCCAGGTGTTGATTGCCTTTATGGTATTTCCTCCATTGAGTTTGGATTTTAAGATCTTCTTCACTCTCTTGATGTATTCACCTCTAATCTTTTTCTTGACTTCAGTGTGCTTGATGTTGTCAGCTTGAAGGATACCCAAGTATTTGTAGTACTCTTCCTCATCCAGACTCTTAATGTTATTTTCGTGGGGCATCTTGATTCCTTCAGTTTTCACTATTTTTCCTTGTTTGATAGTAAGTGTGGCACATTTGTCCAAGCCAAACTCCATTACAATATCTTGGCTATATATACGGACAGTGTTGAGCAGCGATTCTATTTCAGATGATGTTTTTCCATACAGCTTCAGATCATCCATATAAAGGAGGTGGGATAGTCTGGCAGATGTTTTTGATGTTTGATAGCCATGTCCTGAGTTATTCAGTATTGTTGACAGAGGAAACAGTGCAATAACAAATAGTAATGGTGATAATGAATCTTCTTGAAATATTCCTCTCTTGATATTAACCTCTCCCAGCCTCTCACCATTGATCTGCAACTGTGTCTTCCATTGTGCCATCGAACTTTGCACAAATTTTCTGATGTTTCTACTGACTCCTGTTATTTCTAGGCACTTTATTATCCAATCATGTGGCAGAGAGTCAAATGCCTTTTTGTAGTCAATCCATGCCACATTCAGGTTGGTCTTCCTTCTCTTGCAGTTTTCCAAGATCATTTTGTCTATTAGGAGTTGATCTTTTGTTCCTCTGCTATTGGGGCGGTTTCCTTTCTGCTCAGGTGGAAAGAGATTGTTTTCAACTAGATGCTGTTGCACTGCATCAGCTACTACACCAGTTAGTAATTTGAAAGTTGTTGGTAAGCAGGTAATTGGCCTGTAGTTACCTGGTGTTGCCCCTTTTGCTGGATTTTTCATTATTAGGTAGGTTTTCCCAGTTGTTAGCCACTTTTCAATTTCTCCTCCTTGTAGTATATTGTTGAACTGTTTGGCAATGAGTGGGTGTATAACAGTTAGATGTTTCAACCAAAACCCATGCAGTTCATCTTCACCTGGTGCTGACCAATTTTTGATTTTCTTTGCTCTTTTTTCTACCATTTTTGTTGTTATTACTAGTTCTTTCATTTCAACTTCTGTTTTATTTGCATCCACCTCTTTTAACCAAGCCGCATCCTTGTTGTATTTCTTTGGGTTATCCCATATCTGCTTCCAGAACTGCACTGTTTCTTCCTTGTCAGGTACTGACTGATTCCTTGCAGTTTCTCCATTGATGGATTGGTAGAAACGTTTCTGATTGGATTGAAATTGGAGGTTCTGCCTATAGTTTGCAATTTGAGCTTCATATCTACTGATTTTCCTGGCTATAGCTGTTATTTGTTGCTTTATTATTTCCAGTGCTTCCTTGATCTTCCTTGTTTCTAAGTGGTATTTCTTGATTAGGTATTCTTTGGTCTTCTTGTTCTTCAGCTTCTTTTCTTTCATCTGTTCTAGCTTGCTTGCATGTGATCTTAACTTGCTGATCTTATTTTCTAGTCTAACCTTCCATTTTTCTGGTGCACTGTTTGTTTGTTTTTCTTTTTTGTTGATTTTGCATCCCAGGTATTCTGTTATAACTGCAGCTGTGCTGTACATTAGTTGGTTTGTTTCTTGCAGTGAATTGGTGCTTATACTTGATATTGCAGTATTTGCATCTTTTAATGCTTGTGCTAGCTGTTTCTTTGGAACAAGCTTCAATGCAGGTAGCCTTATTCTGTTGTTTTTGTGCTGTTCTAGATGCTCAGTTATTCTTTGTTTCAATTCTTTTATTTCTTTAGTTAGAGGGTTTTGTTCTTCCTGAGGTAGAGGTGCCTGGTTTCCAAATGAGAACAGTTGTTGTGCTGGATTCCTTCACTGCCAACTCCCCCTGGTTTGCCTCTACATTCTGAATTACTTCTGGTAAGGCTTTGATTTCTTTGCCCTGGGTAAACCTTTGCAGTTCGTCCAATTCTGTTTCTGTGAATACTTTATTTCGTGTTATAAATCGGCGTTGATCTGCTAGTCTCTGTTCTGTTATTTCTGATTCTGGATGTTGTTCTTTCCAGAACTGGTGCATTCGTTTTAGATATCCTCTTCTTGTTGGACTTGATCTGTAGTAACAGGTCATTATTTCTTTGTTTTCCATCACTGTGTATCTGCGACGGGTAAACACCTTTTCTTCCAGTAGTTCTGCAGCTGCTGGCCCTGGTTGCTCAGCCAACAGTCCTGAGTCCTGTAACCCATTTTTCACCAGATATCCAGGAACTCCAATATCTAGCGCGGACCTTGTTAACCCGGGCGACATCCGAGCCGGTATGGCATTCTGCAATTTACGTCTCACCATATTTTTTATGGGAGAGATTATTATTATTATTATTATTATTATTATTATTATTATTATTATTATTATTATTATTACTATTACTATTGTTACTATTGTTATTATTCTCATTTTCTTCCCTACCAAGTGAGCTATTAAATTATGAACTAAACCTGGTACATATTCCAAGTAAAATTCTGAATTGTTAAGTGAAACATTGAGGTTTTACATTAGTGAAAGACAATTATGACTGATCATGTCTTGGGATCAATGTCTTTCTAAGCAGAGAAAAAATGAGAAGGAATACCCCCTCTTTATTATTTTCTGGGGGCTAAATCTGAGTTTGTTGGTTGGCTTGTTTGAAAAATGGTGAGATCTTTAGCTGGTGTAAATCCATGCTCGGATAATAACAGTCGTGCCTAAGAATGCCTAAGCATCACACTTGCAATAAAAGTTCTAATTTTTGACTGTACTTCTCTACTGTCATTGAAACAGAATCCTTTAGCAAACACATAAGATTCCAATCAACTTCCAGAATGTATATTAGCGTTTTAGAAACCAAGAAACTACATTTTAAAGGGAAAAAAAATGTTTTAAGAGACTAATTACTTGACTTGTATTACACACTCACATTAGTTTTACAGCTTGGAATTTCAGTCCTGGCTGTTTCTCACTAATGAAGTTGCCCATAAAAGACACACAATGATTGTCTGTTTCTGTTTTTTTTATGGACCTGGCAAATGAAAAAAGTTGCATTCTCTTGGTAGACAGACAACCAGAAAGAGCAGATTCAGCAATTTAAGTAATCATTGGATACAAATCAGGACTGGCCACAAGATCTTATCTGGTGGATCAAGTTTGATTCAGTGGTATCTGCAGATAAGGTAAAAAACAAAATCAAGATATCTGTAGCTCAAAAGTGAAACATTTTCAAAGAAAAAAACTAAGAAAGTCCAGTTGCCTTTTGGAAAAGTGCCTTTGGGTTCACTGTCTGAAATGGTATATAGGTTCTCCTGCTTGAGCAAAGGGTTAGTAATAGTAATAGTAATAGTAATAGTAGTAAAGTTGGAAGGGACCTTGGAGGTCATCTAGTCCAACCCCCTGCTCAGGCAGGAAACCCTACACCATTTCGGACAAATGGCTGTCCAGTCTCTTCTTAAAAACTTCCAGTGTTGGAGCATTTACTGCTTCTGGAGGCAGGCTGTTCCACTGATTAATTGTTCTCACTGTCAGGAAGTTTCTCCTTAGTTCTAGGTTGCTTCTCTAGGACTAGAAGACCTCCAAGGTCCCTTCCAGCTCTCTACTATTCTACTCTATTGTCAACATCCAGCTCAAGGATCCAAATAAAAGTCCAGGTTCATTTCATTTCTGAAAATCTTAGTGTTTATTGAATATACACGGCATGGTAATGTCAAAGCAAAACTAACTCTGAGGGTCCCAGACACCAGTTCATAGAATTAAACAATAATTTCTCCATCCAAACCCCCACCCTCTCACATAGTCCATGTCAACAGTTTCACTTTGTTATGGGAACTGTCTGCTTCCTCTCCACATCTGCTGCAGTGTCCTTGGAGAGCTTTCTGGCTCTTACGGTCTTCTGCAGAATCGTAGAGTTTTTTTTTTTTAATAATTTTTTATTTTTCCAAACTCTCCCCCATACATATACCGTAATACTTATCAGATATTAACATACATTCCCTCCACATTCACATACAGATACTTTTAACAAAATGAAATAAATACATACACATAACTTTGGTGTTGCTCGCCCATTTCCCCTTTCACCGTATCCACACTCCTTCTTCTTTACCTTCTTTCTCCCTTTCTTCTCTTCCCTACTTCCCTCTTCTTCATCTCCTCTCCTTCACCACTCTCCTCCCCTTTCCTCTTCCTCCAACCTTCCTACTTCCTTCTCCCCTGAATCGTAGAGGTTTCATTTCTCCATCTTAACTATTTCTAGAGTGACATCTTCCCCTCACCTTACTCTAATGGCAAGTTGAAACGAAGAGGCATTTAGCTGCCAAAGTTTTATTCTTGACATCTACATGCTTTAAGCTAGATTCTTAACCACTGAAGATTCTTGGCTTCATCCCACATTACAATTTTCTGAAGACTCCAAGTTGAGTTTAAAAGCATTGATGAGCTTTCTTGGTTATTAGACTTTAGAGAAACCAAAGAAGATAAGAATGAGGGATCAGATCCTTGGCTCAGCTCTTCAAGAAAGCCAAGAAATCTCCTAGGGGATGGTCTCCAGAGGTAGTCTCACTGCCATTGATGCCCAGATCTCAAGGTTGAATTGCTAAGATGCTTGCTAACTTCTATTGCTACTCAACTTGCCATAGAAACAGGGATATGGGTAGAAAGTGTGGGAAGGAAACGAGATTCTAAGAAGTTGTCCACGGACCGTGACAACCAAGGCCACAAAAGCAGGTGTCTGATGGAGACGTGGACCATTCTCATAACAGACCAAAGAAGTATGATTGGGCAACGTAAACCCACTTGGTGGGTGGGGGTTATGGAGAGCTATTGTTCACTAACCAGATTTTCACAAGGGAAAACCAGAGCTGGTTTTGCTTCTTCAGTTCCGAGATGTGTATTCAATAAAGCTTATCTTTTATGGCACTTCAGATACTTGAAGTTTCCTTGATTTTGAATTCGCTGTTTGGATGGTTGACACCAGAACTCCCATGAGTTTCATCAAAACAGCCAAACTGGTTGCCACCACCAAATCTGATGGTAGAGAATTCCAAATTCTATAAATACACCTTCACTCCTCTGAGCTATGGTGTGGGAAAAGGCATCCTCTATGTTCTGTAGACAGCAAAGGTGAATAACAAAAAAGTACCGGAATGCATAATGCCAGACATGTCACTGGAAGGCAAAAATCATGAAACTGCATCTCAGTTACTTTGGCCCTGTCATGTGGGGGAATTCAAATTATGTTTGGAAGAGTCAGCAGTAAAAGGAAACCAGGCCACCAAAGAACACGATAACTGGATACATCAAAGCTGGAACAGAGAACAACTCAAAGAAGTAATGCAAGATCAGAAGATATGGGGAGACCTGACCCATAGAATCATCAAGAGTTGGACAGGACTGAATAGATAAGGTCATCTCCTCCTCCTCCTCCTCCTCCTCCTTCTTTTTCTTCTTCTTCTCCTCCTCCTCCTCTTCCTCCTCCTCCTCCTCCTTCTTCTTCTTTTCTTCTTCTTCTTCTTCTTCTTTTTCTTCTTCTTCTTCTTCTTCTTCTTCTTCTTCTTCTTCTTCTTCTTCTTCTTCTTCTTCTTCTTCTTCTCTTCTTCTTCTTCTTCTTTTTCTTTTTCTTCTCCTCCTCCTCCTCTTTCTTCTTCTTCTCCTTCTCCTTCTCCTTCTCCTTCTCCTTCTCCTTCTCCTCCTTCTCCTTCTCCTTCTTCATCATCATGTCATACGTTACTGTGTCATTTTGCTTAACCCTATGAATTTTCCCTTCGCAAGTTCAAATTCTGCACTAATGGCTGGCTACTCCAATCTGCAGAAACTGTATAAATTAAGCAACTCACATTTATTTTTGTGTTTTTCAGAGTCTATTCCATTTCTATTTGGCAGGGTAAAAAATTGTGTGATTTCCAAGGTGCTGCCCTACTAAATGCTGGAAACCTTAACAGCACTATTAAGCCCCACAAGCCCACAACTCCTCCCCAAGCACATATTTTTTTTTCTGCATTTTTATGGAAATCAGTCCCTAAGGATTGCTTCGACTTCCTTGTTCTCTCATTTTTAAAAATGTCTGCTCATACACTCCTGTTGAAGTCCGCCAGAGGCCATTTATAATGTTACACAACAATGAAACATTAAAATGAATACATTTACCAACAATATAAGAACAAAACCAAATATATTACATTTAAAAATAATAATAATGGCACTGGTCCTGACCCAAGTGAGCTTCAGGGAGGAAATAGGTTTACCAATTACAGTTAGAAGTATTCAAAGAAAAGAATTGCTTAGCATTTATTTAGAGTACTGTACATATCAAGACAGCTGAGTTAATATAGTTTGCAGCAGTTAGTCGTTTAGATTCTTGTAAAGGGCATTAGCATACAATAAACCTATATTCATTTGAACTGAATTCCTTTGAACATAAGGGACTTGAAGGTCTTCTACCTAGACCAGGGATAGGCAACCTTGGCACTTTTATGACTCATGGACCTCAACTCCCAGAATTCCTGAGCCGGCACGGCTCAGCTTGGAAACCTCTCCCTTTCCCCTCAGCGTGGCTGGCTCAGGAATTCTGGGAGTTGAAGTCCATGAGTCATGAAGGAGCCAAAGTTTCCCTCATGCTGGCTCAGGAATTCTGGGAGTTGAAGTCCACGAGTCATAAAAGAGCCAAGGTTGCCTACCTCTGGCCTAGGCCTTGGCCACTTTATGACTGGTGGACTTCAACTCCCAGAATTCCTGAGCCAGCCATGCTGAGGGGAAGGGAGAGGTTTTCAAATTGAGCCATGCTGGCTCAGGAATTCTGGGAGTTGAAGTCCACAAGTCATGAAGGGGCCTAGCCTAGGCCAAAAGTAGGCAACCTTGGCTCTTTTATGACTCGTGGACTTCAACTCCCAGAATTCCTGAGCCAGCATGGCTCAGCTTAGAAACCTCTCCCTTTCCCCTCAGCGTGGCTGGCTCAGGAATTCTGGGAGTTGAAGTCCACGAGTCATGAGGGGGCCATAGTTCCCCCATGCTGGCTCAGGAATTCTGGGAGTTGAAGTCCACGAGTCATAAAAGAGTCAAGGTTGTCTACCCCTGCTCAAGGAAGGAGACCCTTTACAATAGCCATCAAGTTGTGCCAAGGAAACTACATAGAATGTCTTCATGAATAAGTAGCAGCTGAGTTTAATTTGAAGGAAACATTGCTTTGCGTTTGGAAGCCAGGGTGCAAACATTTGCATATATTCCTGTGCATAGAACTTATCTAATGTTTGCATTTTCTTCTCAGCTGTCTACGTGTACCCTTTCCTGTAGGCAGCCAGTTCCTAATTTGTGCAATTTTGCATATCACGTTCCCTTGTATGAGTGCTTTAATGTGTGCAGTGCTTCTCCTAACCTCCCCAGTTTGTGAAACTCTAAGCAATGCCTCAGCCGACAAAGACTATAATTGCATTCCAATGTGTACATTCAATTTGGAATTTAAAATGAAATTGGTTCTCTTTAAAAATGCAGACTCAAGAATTGTACCCATCTCAAGGTGGAGAGAAATATGTCCCCTCTCTCTTGGAGGTCTTCTAGTCCAGTGGTTCTTAATCTTTTTGAAGGAATCACAACCCCCCCCCCCTTGAGCCAATGAGGAAGTTGTCATTGCCCCCCCTCCCCCAACATAACCATGGCTCACTCTCTCCTGGTTTCTAGATGCCTTAACCAGTACACCAAAGTGGTTGTAGTTAAAGTAATAGTAATAGTAGTAAAGTTGGAAGGGACCTTGGAGGTCATCTAGTCCAACCCCCTGCTCAGGCAGGAAACCCTACACCATTTCGGACAAATGGCTGTCCAGTCTCTTCTTAAAAACTTCCAGTGTTGGAGCATTTACTGCTTCTGGAGGCAGGCTGTTCCACTGATTAATTGTTCTCACTGTCAGGAAGTTTCTCCTTAGTTCTAGGTTGCTTCTCTCCTTGATGAGTTTCCACCCGTTGCTTCTTGTCCTGCCTTCAGGTGCTTTGGAAAATAGCTTAATTCCCTCTTCTTTATGGCAGCCCCTGAGATATTGGAATACTGCTATCATGTCCCCCCTTGTCCTTCTCTTCTTTAAACTAGACATACCCAATTCTAGCAACCGTTCCTTATATGTTTTAGCCTCCAGTCCCCTAATCATCTTTGTTGCTCTTCTCTGTACTCTTTCTAGAGTCTCAACATCTTTTTTACATCGTGGTGACCAAAACTGGATGCAGTATTCCAAGTGTGGCCTTACCAAGGCATTGTAAAGTGGTATTAATACTTCACGTGATCTTGATTCTATCCCTCTGTTAATGCAGCCCAGCACTGTGTTGGCCTTTTTGGCAGCTGCAGCACACAGCTGGCTCATATTTAGGTGATTGTCTACTAGGAGTCCGAGGTCCCTCTCACAGTTGCTTCTATTGAGCATGGTGCCACCTACGCTGTACTTGTGCATTTGGTTTTTCTTGCCTAAATGTCAGATGGCTCTTTACTCTTTGCCTAAGTGTGTCCAGGGATAGGGACCCCACCATCTTTCTAGGTGATGTGGCTGATCCTCAAACAGGAGGAACAAGACTCTCATATGAGTCTGGGGTTGGGGTGGGGAGGGAAGACGCCCTGCCAATGGAAAAGCCACCTGACTCCAAAGTGTAGAACTTCACAAGTCTCAAACCAAAATACGACAATTCAAAAATAAGCCTCCGTTTGGTTATCAATGACAGACACTCGCAGAACTTTTATTACACACATTAGACAACCACCACATTACATTACTTTTTTTAAAAATTTAGTTTTATTCATTTATAACATAAAATGTGAAAATACAAAAAGCAAATAGTAAGGAACAACAGTAGAAAAAAGGAAAAGAAAAAAGGTGTGAAGAAAGGGAGGGGACGAAACAAAAGGCACTGACTTCCGACTCTGTCTGTGTCAGTAAACTCAGACATTAAAATCGAATCTCAACTTTTTACATTTCTATAGCAGTATGCACTAGCCCAGTGGTTCTTAGCCTTTTTGAACGAATCGCCCCCCTGAGCCAATGAGGAAGTTGTCATCGCCCCCCTCCCCCAACATAACCTCTCAATCACAACATAGGAAATAATTCTTCAATTTATGCAAACACTTTTTTTGTTTTCTTTAAAGTTGTCATCAGGACATATCGATGCAAGTAATTTATTTCCAGTCTTTTCCCCATATCTCCCATATTCTGGCCAATGGTGTGCCACTGTATGGGTAGAGGCTGCTGCACAACGCGCATGAAGATAAGCGATGCATATTCACATATGTACGGCGTTCTGTACTGAAGCTAGCTGGAGGAACATTTGAAAACACAATTCAATCCACTAATAGCGAGCGATCTGATGTTTATGTATGACAGATATACAGCGATTCACTGTACGAAAAAGTTTCAAAAGTGTCCCCAAAACTTCTCACTCCATTGCCCTCATATCGCCCCCTTTTCATTCCATCGCCCCCCTGAAAAATGAAATCGCCCCCTGGGGGGCAATATCACCCAGGTTAAGAACCACTGTTCTAATCTAATTGCTCTGCTCATGCAGGAGTAGAGTCAAAGCCATGGTTTTCCCAGTTGCAATGTATAGCTGTGAAAGTTGGACCATAAGAAAGGCTGAATGCCAAAGAATTAAGGCCTTTGAACTATTGTGCTGGAGAAGACTCCTGCGAGTCCCCTGGACTGCAAGGCAATCCAACCAGTCAGTCCTAGAAGAGATCAACCCTGACTGCTCTTTAGAAGGCCAGATCCTGAAGTTGAAACTCAAGGACTTTGGCCACCTAATGAGAAGGAAGGACTCACTGGAGAAGGGCCTAATGCTGGGAAAGATGGAGGGCAATAGAAGAAGGGGACGACAGAGAATGAGATGGCTGGATGGAGTCACTGAAGCAGTAGGTGTGAACTTAAATGGACTCCAGAAGATGGTAGAGGACAGGAAGGCCTGGAGGAAGGTTGTCCATGGGGTCGCGATGGGTCAGACACAACTTCGCAACTAACAAACAAACAAAAAAATATCATCACTACTAGAAGGAGTGAGGTTTGCTCTCTGCTTAAATATTAGGCACTATTTGCATTAACCCTGGCAGTTGACACTTTTTTAGAGACCAGCTCTTGAAGAAGTGGAAGCCTGCACTGAAGGGGGGGAAAAAAACAACCTCACACCTCTATTTCCTCATCAAAAGATTCCTTACCAGACATCTCTTGATGAAATCCCATCATTTCCACTTCCCATTTTTCTTCTGAAGTGGCAAGGAGAAAGGTCCTAATCTTCTGTCATTAAAAAAGGGGGGGTTTATGAATCCAAACACCACCCCTTGACTTGTACATTTCAGCCCTTTTAATATAAAAATGCACCATTTGCCCACTGATTGATGCTTTCCAGACTTGGGTGCCCGTCAGGACTGAGGTTTGCCAGCTTTTACTGAGGAAATAGTTCCACTGGGATCAAATTAAGTTAAACATTTAATTGTGAGATGGTTCCTGTTGTCCCCAAGCTGCTTACATCTCAGGATTTTCTTGGGAATTGACAAGCTTCATTGGCACTAAAACTTTGGCTCCTTCCAAACAAAGAACTGGTTGCTGAGGTTTTTTTTCCCCCTTTTCCTTTCCTTTTCTTCCCTTCCCTTCTTCATCCTTTCCTTTCCCTTCCCTTCTCCTCCCCTTTTCTTCTTCAACTTCTCCTCTCCCCCTCTCCCCTCCCCTTCCCTTCCTTTCTTCAACTTTTCCTCTCCTCTCCTCCCTTCTCCTCTCCTCCCCTCCCCTCTCCTCCTCTCCCCTCCCCTTCTTCAACTTCTCCTCTCCTCTCCTCTCCTCTCTTCTCCTCTCCTCTCCTCCCCTTCCCTTCCCTTCTTCAACTTCTCCTCTCCTCCCCTCCCCTTCCCTTCTTCAACTTTTCCTCTCCTCTCCTCTCTTCTCTCTCCTCTCCTCCCCTTCCCTTCTTTCTCCTCTCCTCCCCTCCCCTCCCCTTCCCTTCTTCAACTTTTCCTCTCCTCTCCTCTCCTCTCCTCCCCTCCCCTCCCCTCTCCTCCTCTCCCCTCCCCTTCTTCAACTTTTCCTCTCCTCT